>NC_091134.1:44661094-44964124 GCF_041381155.1 Argopecten irradians | reverse complement strand
ATAATTGTTTTGCTTTTGTCATATTTTTATGACTGGTGCCGTCATTTAAATGGGGAACGCTTACTCTTTAGAAACATTTGGTTCTACAATATTCTGATTTATCAATGAGTCGCCATATTATTCCTTACTTTTTGTATATGTTTGTCTTTTATAGAAGCAGTCTGTTTAATAATTTTAGCTTAGTTATTCTATCAATATATCCTTTCTGTCTGCTCTTTGTTTATTGTTACATCTGAGAAAAAAGTTTTGATTTATGACGCAAAAAAACATGTCAAATGAATTTTTATAACGTAAATCGTTAGCTGATTACAGTAAACAAAGCGATGCAGTAATTATCAGATATGATATATTAATATTATTTGCCCATTTATTGAGTTGAATAGAAGCCTCCTAACTATGAATTTCACCCTACTGTTGGCTAATCTGTCTGTGACGCATGCACGAAGATGACAAACCACACCTATTTCATGATCGCAAGAAATTATGTTTACCGGTCTGGGGATTAAATGTGAAATGTCGCCATCGTACATGATAAAACAAAATAAAAATCATTCTAATTCATCTACGTTATATGATTAGATTTCACTTCATGAAAAAAATGATGAAAAGTGAGATAACCGTACCTCGTCATAAAATGCTAAAACATAATTTATCACCAGAGAAAGACTCATAGAGGGCAAAAAGAAATATACCAATGTAACAAAAAGAAAAGAAGTACATTTTTACACCTTGGTGAAAACTATTAACCATCAAATGACTACTAAATATTGACAACAAAATATTCCAATGCAAAGATAGCATTTTAATTAATTGATTAAGTAATCTTATAATATCAACATTAGTTTGAGTCACACTTGCTGAATATATATATCTGTTTACGCATACTAATAATTCGATTAAATAATGTTTACATGATAGTTTTAATATTTTTGTTGATTTATGTGAATGTATACATTTATAATTTATGTCATGAAGATTACGCGTAATGACGTCATAGAAGATATTTGGTTGTGTCGTTAGTCAATGGAGAATTCAAAACAAAGAGAGAAAATATGTCTACTAATTATAAGCATGATCTTATTACATAACTTATTTTCACGCTATAGTCATTGTCTTTAACTCGCTCCTAACCCCAATTCAAGCATGCCCTATCCCTTTACATATGTGAACAAACTGGCTACCACATGTGTATATTCATATCCACATAGGTTTACTTAGGTTAGGCACCTCCCAGCTGAGTAACGACGGTACGAATGTACATGTGTATTTACATTCCACATGGGCACACATGTGTATACACCACACATAACAACATTACTATTTCCGGTTAGCTGTAGTAAACCACAAATGTTGACGAAGATAGCGGCGATCACCACGCCACGTCTACCTACAGGTATGGACCAGGAAATTGTGAGATATCTAGTGTTATCTGTGGGATAGGTATTCCTAGCCTTCTGTGTGACATATTAACACCTCTCTCGACACGCATTGTTTGTTTGTATTGTTGTAGACACCAGTAGTAAATCTATCGGTGGCTTTGCTGGAGCCACAAAGCGACTTCCCATGAACGCGATAGACGCAAAGTCTATTCGGAAGTGGGGAGTCTGTAGTACTATCAAGGGATAAGGAAAGCTTTATTACATTGGCAAGTCACGATGTAGGGACCAGAACTGACATGACTTTAGAAAAGAGGAAGTCGCCTCAGTGTAATATATATATTAGGTCTAACTGTTGACTATATGTTCATGCAGACTGGGATATTGAATCACTTTGTTAAGATCATTGTAACTCATGAAGACTAACTTGATATGTTTTGTTAGATTAGGATACCTTATTAAAGCCATTACAGTGTCGTTTAGTGAAGCAATCGATGTATAGTAAATTAAAGGTAACCACGAATCACTTGTACTGCAACCCGCCTTCCAGGACTGCCCAGGTCCTTGCGTAACCTTCATTAATGAACTAATACATTGATAGGTCACTTAGCTATGGCTTACCAACATACAATTAATTTCAGCACTTAGCTATGGCTTACCAACATACAATTAATTTCAGGACCTTATCGCCTCGTTGATTATCAGAGGTAGAATATCCATGCTTTCGAATTTCGTATTTCGGATTTGATTAGGACATTCTAGTTTGTGAAGATAACATCGGCTACTCGTTTGACATAGACTTTATCAAACTTAATTACTTTATCAGTATAATAGCCAGTGGTTGCATATCCCTTCGATATACTCTAAGCGTTTTTGTGAGAAACGGTCATATCCCTGAATGTTAGTATGACCTTCCAGTGAAACCACTACTACCAAACGTTTACTAAAAATAATCACAACACATGGACTGGTCAATTTCTGGATAAAACCAACACTGTATCAAGGCCATACATTCCATGCTTTTTGCACATGTACCCTACCAATTTGCAACCTTCAGCAGTAGCACAATAATGTAACGTAACAAACCATACATAAAACATTAAGAAATGTTTCATTTTCTATGGATGTATTTAATATGTTTTCTTTTTTTGTATCCTTTTAATAAGCCAACTAGGGTAATCGCAGGTATTTTTGCTTTTTCTTACAGTAACCGGGATGTGGATATGACGTAAAGCGTTAACCGGAAGTGTCGAGATGGATGACGAGACGATTGATTGGGTGATGTCGGACAGTAATATTGATACTGTATCTAGCGTCCCTCTGTCTGCTGTCGCGTTTATGTTATATTATGGATTCGAGCTGAAATATTTCTTCTTGGAAATTTCCGATGCCCTGATGGACCGCTATCCTCTGACCCTATACGATGTCGGAAGGTCAAGTGTATACCTGGGCGGTAGTTGTGGACATGGATTTTTCCTCAACTCACGTCTGATTACCGAACTACGCGATTTCGATATTGTAACAATTTTAAAGAAGTATGATATTAGGACAGAGTGCGAGTATGACAAGTCTGAACAGACAGAAATCAACAATGACGAAGAACATGATGTAGAGAACGAACACGAACGCGACTATTGCTCACGTGACAATCGGATGAATGTTACGTGTGGTTCAGACACTGCCTATTTAAACGTAGAACCATCCAGTGAAGCCGGATATATTCTTCTCCGGAAATGTCGCAAACATTCAGTGTCGCAGGTTTCCTTACAACAACGTTATGTTTCCAGTGCTGCAGTCATGAAAGCCAGATTCGAATATTGGTACTACGCCAAAGACTTCATGACACAACGATACGAAGGGACGTCTTCAACGCCATTTTTCTGGGGAGATTCCAGACGTGGTCCCATTTTGTCATTTGTAGATACTCAAGGTCCTGCTGTTAACGCTTTCCTAACAGACAGAAGAGCTCCCATGACGTCAACTCTACATACAGACATTGTAATCGCTTTACCTTATCCGGGATGGCCCGCGCAGGCACAGGAATGGCTGTCGCGTGCAAGGAAGTACGGATGGCCAAGTCTGGCACTTAGACAGGAGATACAGAGTAGCATAGGCTGTATGATAGTACCTATAGGACAACATGGCAGTGAGATGGAAGACTTCCAGTGGCGGGTATCTTTCTCACGCGCGGAAATGTTGCTGTCGCGTTCTTTTACGCGTGTGCAACGTGAATTGGTACATTTACTAAAATCCTTTGAAATAGGTGGCTCATATCATATAATAAACCTAGTGTACCGATTGATTGAGGACACCCCTGGAAGTCGTTGGAGGAGTAAGAATCTGGCATCTCTTATGTTCACTCTTGTTGACGAGTACATTGCATGCATTCGCAAACGCAAACTCTCCCATTACTTCTTACCAACACTGAATCTCCTGGCGAAATATCAAAACGATTTTGTTGAGGTAAAAGGTCGCCCAACACCAATAGATGAACAATTGGATTCTGTTCTGCTTCCCCTTTATCGACTCCGAATTAACCCACTGGAAACGTTATTAAATCGGAACAAACATTTGTCATTACGCTATGGTATTCGACGTCGTGTTTTTGCTCCCCTCGTAGACGAGATGAAATCATCCGGATCGAAAAGCAAGCATATGTACATAGATACGCTCGTTTCTTTGGCTAAGGCTCATTTCTACCATAACCGAGTGTCTTTAGCCTATAGGTATATTCAGGATGCGTTTAAATTCCGCCAGCGATTGACCACGGATATCGATGAAGAGAAGCAAGTCGATCTCCATCTGACAGCCTCCGTGTGTAGTTACATAGCGGGGGATACAGCATCAGCTCTGAATAGTCTACAGGAACTTGAACAGTTCTTTATTACAGACGAACACAATTTAAAACGCCATAGTTACCTTACTTCATTGAGGTCACCTTATTTTATGTTGTATGGACGAATATTATTCATTCGTTCCTATCTCTCACTCTCCGATCAACCGGCATATTTCGCTGCAGCGAGAGAGATGTATCAAAGGGCCAAAGATACGCTTGTACCGGATACGGCTGCTTACTTGGACGCTATCAACTTTTTCATGCATTTGGGTGAAACGGATGAAGTCGACACCCTTATTGTATTTGTCTCCAAGTATCTTCGTCCGGATGACAGATGTGAAGAAATACACGAGGGATTAGAAATTGACGAAACACAAAGAGACATACATGGTGGAGACGAAAGATTGCAGGAGCAATTGGACATACATGAGAGCTTGTCTGATATTACAACAGAGTCTGGTAACCATGTCGATGACAACATAGAGAATGGACAGCGATCATCTGGAACACAATTCACGGGGGAGGCTTTATCGCGAGACAGTCCAAACGATACGCCGTCCACAGATGGTCGTATCGATGAGGCGATAGATAATTTGCCAGGTGAAAACATAGAAGTAGTGTACGATCGTGATCGTTTTGTGAGAGAGGAAATGACGTCATTTATGCAAACGGAAGATGGGTCAGCACAATTCACAACGATTACTAGAAATGAAGATGATGATGATGACGATGATGATGATGAAGACAGTTCTACATTTCCGGAAGAAATAAACAATTTAAATTCCTATTTCATCGACAAAGTCATTTTAGCAAATCAATATGAAAAGATTGGAATGCATGGAAAATCGAAAGGTATGTTAGAAAAGTTGAAAGAAAAATTGGAAAGGGAACACGGGAACGCTGATAGTTTGTTTCCTTTAGTTGTAAAGGCCAGTAAAATATTTGAAAAAGAAATTCTTCATGTTTCTGACCCTACCCCAGAAGACTGGAAGAATTTATTTAGGGACAACGTTGGTTATATGACGTACTGTAGCACCGATCTACCCATTGTTGACGTTATTATTGCGACACTCATCCGCCGAAAGGCCGGAGGGACAGTGAAACTTACACACATAGAAGCGCTATTACACTTCCAAATTCAGCATTACAAACTGTTACACGAGTTCTCCCGCGCACGGAGTGTCGTTTCAGTACTTAAGTGCACCTGTGCCAAAAGTAACAGAAAAGAATGTGAGTGGTTGCTAGAACTTCACAGTGCTTATTTTGGCCACAGAGCATCTGAAGAGGACGCTGAAAACCACGAAGAAACCAGACGCGAAGTGGTTGACGAAGTGATAGCTAGAATAGACCAACTCATGGACGTTCTCAAAGCTCACGAGATACGAAACACGGCTATGGACGACTTATTCAATTTCTCAGACTATTAACAATTATGGAGATATATTTGCATTTGTATATCAATATGGTATGCCATTCTGTTTCTCGGACTATAGGTAGAAGGAAATGTAACAGGATGACTTATATCGGGCCGGTAACTACGGCAACAGTTGCCTAGGATGCAGGTGTCATAAGAAGACTGTCTTATGATGAGCACAATTTTGTTTCGACAAAATAGCTACGCCAAGAGGTGCAAGCAGGCATTTCTTCTATATTGGCACCAGTATTCTACATATTAAAGTCGACAACTTTCATTGCAATGGTTGTCTGACAGGTTAATGACATTTATTCTGACAGTAATGCTACGAAAACTCGTGTTATGTTGTCATTTCAATATTGTTATTTCCAAATAAAACAGAGATTAACATTTATGATTTATTAGCTATGCTCTAAGCTTCTTCACATGAATAAAATCATCAATTCTAATTTAATTTTACATAAAAAAACAATGCCACACTGCACATACACATGTCCTTATACCCAGACCTTGTGCTTGATGATGTACAGACGATGGTTACCTCCCTTTGTGTCTGCTACTCTATACCAAACAGACATGTATTTCCTCTCCGTGTCATTACCTTCGTCCTTGACTTTTTCGCCGCTAACATTTTACCCTTCAATAGTTGTGGTTTTGAGGAAACGTTCATATCCGGCAGTTTCTACATTTCGACTTCTAAATGATGTGTTGACACTGGAATACTTACGTGAACTCGTTTAACTGCATGAATCTACATACTAAATACAGTTAATATATACACCTGTGCATTTATAATAACTACAGGAATCAAAATACGACTGACAGGGAAATACATCAATAATATTATGGTTTATTCTGAAGCCAACCTTCACCATTAACACGCCATCGTTCACCTTGTTACGTTAAAGAGGTATGTCCAAAATGGCCATCGAAATACTGTAACAATCGTTAGCTCTGAAATGGATTTTCCTAAGATATGAAATGTGCTCCGAACAAATTATTGTTGCTCAGCCATGTTTGGATGTCTTGTACACTATACTTACCGTAGTTTAACTATCTTCCATTGAAGTCACCTGGGACGAGTTCTAATGTACAATAGGTTGCATGCCTAGTCAGTTATAAGCTGTTCATGTTTATTTTACTTTTCATTCTTTCCATTGTATTCGCTGTTACTGAAGTAAACGGGAATGAAGTTTAATGCTAATATATCCAAATTTAACCCCCACTCCCCTGTGAATAAAATCAGCAATTATAATCAGGGTAACTGGCCCAAATTTCGATTAGCTCCTTATTTCGATCTTTAATTGTCATCATGCATCGTCCGTCGTCGTTCACCGTCCGCTGTGCGTAAACTTTCATTCAAACGACTTCTATTCAATAACCAAAAGGCCCATGGTAATCATATTGGGTCTGTAGCATGCTGGGATAATGGGCTACCAGGTTTGTTCAAATGAATGACCTCGACCTTCATTCAAGATCACACGGGGTCAAAAAGGCTAAAATCTTTAAACGATTTCTTTTCAATAACTAAAATGTCCAGATACTCATATTTAGCTTGCAGCATGCTGGGATGAAGGGCTACCAAATGTATTCAAATGAATGACCTTGACCTTCATTCAATTTCACAGGTGTCAAAAATGCTACACTCTTTAAACAACTTATTGTGTATTTCAGTTCTCCTATATATTGTATTAACAGTCAGATGACCGTTTAGGCCCCTTCGATTTGATTGGCTGTTAATTTCGGTCACTCTATAGCACTTGTTTGTTTGTTTGTTTGATTTATTAACGTCCTATTAACAGATATGGTCATGTAAGGACGGCCTCCCATGTATGCGGTTTGTAGCATGTATGTTGTGCGAGGTGCGTGTTTTGGGAGACTGTGGTATATTCATGTATAGTGGAACTGTTGCCCTTTCTATAGTGCTATATCACTGAAGCATGCCGCCGAAGACACCAAGCAACGCATCCCACCCGGTCACATTATACTGACAACGGACGAACCAGTCGTCCCACTCCCTGTATGCTGAGCGCTAAGCAGAAGCAAAAACTACCACTTTTATAGACTTTGGTCCGTCTCGGCCAGGGGACAGAACCCAGGGCCTTCCTCACAGGGGCGAACGCTCATCTCAAGGCCAAAAGTGAGGCGGTACCAAGGGAGACATTAGGAAAGATAAAGTCAGTTAGGAAGAATAGAAAAGATAAGATCCTAAATTTAGTCGCCTTTTACGATCATGCAATAGGGGCAGCAGGTACAATTCTACCTGCAGGGCACTAGGTGGCGAAATTTCTACGAATATCATTGAGATCCTTTCATCAAAAAAATATATAGTTACCGTTACCGTTAATTAAGATCTTCATCTGAGTCTACTTTAAACTACAATGAACGTTGATTTTTAATACAGAAGTTCCCGTTAACTAGAACAAAAAGACTAACCCATCATCGTCTAAAGTTACTTAGCTGCATTTTGGTTGTTTTCTTTAGGTCATTGAAACATTAGAAGTGTCTATGGATATGTATAGTTCTTCTTTTCCAAGTCACCGACACCCATCAAAAATTTCGGTTTAGGTTCGCATTACCTGTGAATCCCTCCCGGACGTCTCGCAGATATAGGATTTCCCCGTGTAATTAGTGCTGATTTATCATGTTGTTGTTGCTTCAAAAGACAGTGATAATTCATTCTTTCTGTATTCTGGAAAACTATATATATATATTTTCACTTTTTAACAGCAATGATAAATAGATAAATGATGTTGCATGTAATCAGAAAAGTATAAGTGCTATAATGGCAAAAAAGATTTCTGGGTACCAGGGTTGTGTGTTATTTGAACATAAGTAAGTACTTTTAGGAGAAACGTATTGAGAATAGAATTAAAAAATAAACTAACCTTTAAAATGAGATAATTTGTTGTCAAATGGGATTGTCCATTGTCTCGTATATATATGTTTGATTTCGATAATGCTATGCTCTCGACAGGAGAGTCTGTTAAATCGGATTGTCCATTGTCTCGCATATAAATGTTGGACTTCGATAATGCTATGCCCTCGACAGGAGAGCCTGTTAAATGGGATTGTCCATTGTCTCGTATATAAATGTTTGATTTCGATAATGCTATGCTCTCGACAGGAGAGCCTGTTAAATGGGATTGTCCATTGTCTCGTATATAAATGTTTGATTTCGATAATGCTATGCTCTCGACAGGAGAGCCTGTTAAATGGGATTGTCCATTGTCTGTATATAAATGTTGGATTTCGATAATGCTATGCTCTCGACAGGAGAGCCTGTTAAATGGGATTGTCCATTGTCTCGTATATAAATGTTTGATTTCGATAATGCTCTCGACAGGAGAGCCTGTTAAATGGGATTGTCCATTGTCTCGTATATAAATGTTGGATTTCGATAATGCTATGCTCTCGACAGGAGAGCCTGTTAAATGGGATTGTCCATTGTCTCGTATATAAATGTTTGATTTCGATAATGCTCTCGACAGGAGAGCCTGTAAATGGGATTGTCCATTGTCTCGTATATAAATGTTTGATTTCGATAATGCTATGCTCTCGACAGGAGAGCCTGTTAAATGGGATTGTCCATTGTCTCGTATATAAATGTTTGATTTCGATAATGCTCTCGACAGGAGAGCCTGTTAAATGGGATTGTCCATTGTCTCGTATATAAATGTTTGATTTCGATAATGCTATGCTCTCGACAGGAGAGCCTGTTAAATGGGATTGTCCATTGTCTCGTATATATATGTTTGATTTCGATAATGCTATGCTCTCGACAGGAGAGCCTGTTAAATGGGATTGTCCATTGTCTCGTATATAAATGTTTGATTTCGATAATGCTATGCTCTCGACAGGAGAGCCTGTTAAATGGGATTGTCCATTGTCTCGTATATAAATGTTTGATTTCGATAATGCTATGCTCTCGACAGGAGAGCCTGTTAAATGGGATTGTCCATTGTCTCGTATATAAATGTTTGATTTCGATAATGCTATGCTCTCGACAGGAGAGCCTGTTAAATGGGATTGTCCATTGTCTCGTATATAAATGTTTGATTTCGATAATGCTCTCGACAGGAGAGCCTGTTAAATGGGATTGTCCATTGTCTCGTATATAAATGTTTGATTTCGATAATGCTATGCTCTCGACAGGAGAGCCTGTTAAATGGGATTGTCCATTGTCTCGTATATAAATGTTTTTTCGATAATGCTATGCTCTCGACAGGAGAGCCTGTTAAATGGGATTGTCCATTGTCTCGTATATAAATGTTTGATTTCGATAATGCTATGCTCTCGACAGGAGAGCCTGTTAAATGGGATTGTCCATTGTCTCGTATATAAATGTTTGATTTCGATAATGCTATGCTCTCGACAGGAGAGCCTGTTAAATGGGATTGTCCATTGTCTCGTATATATATGTTTAATTTCGATAATGCTATGCTCTCGACAGGAGAGCCTGTTAAATGGGATTGTCCATTGTCTCGTATATAAATGTTTGATTTCGATAATGCTATGCTCTCGACAGGAGAGCCTGTTAAATGGGATTGTCCATTGTCTCGTATATAAATGTTGGATTTCGATAATACTATGCTCTCGACAGGAGAGCCTGTTAAATGGGATTGTCCATTGTCTCGTATATATATGTTTGATTTCGATAATGCTATGCTCTCGACAGGAGAGCCTGTTAAATGGGATTGTCCATTGTCTTGTATATAAATGTTTGATTTCGATAATGCTATGCTCTCGACAGGAGAGTCTGTTAAATGGGATTGTCCATTGTCTCGTATATAAATGTTGGATTTCGATAATGCTATGCTCTCGAAAGGAGAGTCTGTTAAATGGGATTGTCCAATGTATCGTATATGAATGTTGGATTTCGATAATGCTATGCTCTCGACAGGAGAGCCTGTTAAATGGGATTGTCCATTGTCTCGTATATAAATGTTGGATTTCGATAATGCTATGCTCTCGACAGGAGAGTCTGTTAAATGGGATTGTCCATTGTCTCGTATATAAATGTTGGATTTCGATAATGCTATGCTCTCGACAGGAGAGTCTGTTAAATGGGATTGTCCATTGTCTCGTATATAAATGTTGGATTTCGATAATGCTATGCTCTCGACAGGAGAGCCTGTTAAATGGGATTGTCCATTGTCTCGTATATAAATGTTGGATTTCGATAATGCTATGCTCTCGACAGGAGAGCCTGTTAAATGGGATAGTCCATTGTCTCGTATATAAATGTTGGATTTCGATAATGCTATGCTCTCGACAGGAGAGCCTGTTAAATGGGATTGTCCATTGTCTCGTATATAAATGTTGGATTTCGATAATGCTATGCTCTCGACAGGAGAGCCTGTTAAATGGGATTGTCCATTGTCTCGTATATAAATGTTTGATTTCGATAATGCTATGCTCTCGACAGGAGAGCCTGTTAAATGCTGACTTCTCTGATTTAATCACAGAATATATTATTGTTAAACATGAACCAAATCATGAAGTATTTCCAAAAGCTGTCACCAATTTCCATGTTTTTATTGCCTATCGCATTATTTACGTCACAAGTCGGTGTCGTGTTCTCACTCATGCGTACGTATTGCAAAATAATATAGTGCGAGATTGTGGTGACGACATTTTTGTAGATAGCGTTTGTGTCTTAAATTAAGTTCAATTTTTTACGATAGATCATATTTCTAGTCATTATAGTGCAAATTGCATCATCAGTAAATCACGAAACTTATATCTCTGTAACTAACCAATATATAGATATATATATATGAGTTTCCCTGTTCTGTGGTTGTTTGTTCAACATCTACTATACTACTAGTAACCATATTTTCTTTGACGTCA
This sequence comes from Argopecten irradians, assembly GCF_041381155.1. Taxonomy (NCBI): domain Eukaryota; kingdom Metazoa; phylum Mollusca; class Bivalvia; order Pectinida; family Pectinidae; genus Argopecten; species Argopecten irradians. The sequence continues at coordinate 44,952,645 of NC_091134.1, read as the reverse complement.
ATTAAGGTCGTATACGTCATATGAAGACCTGGCTGTGGTGCGTTGGCACTATGATAGATAGTTTATGGTTTAGCAAAAGTGATATGACACCAAAGCTGTTTTGTATAATACGCGATGTTTTGATAAGCTGTAAATTCAGACTATTGATTTATGTGAAGTGACCACTTGTATCTCGGTGTGAGGCGATGTTAGAAAAAAAAATCCACCAGATACTTACTACTATCACGAAGTGTCATCAACGTGTTGTACATCGGCATTTCCCATGGTTCATTGAACAGAAACAGCACGGTATTCTGGGTAAATTAACGGGATTATTGAAAAGGGGTAGACACTATTTATAGAACTCAAATAACTAGGATATAATATGATTATACTTGTTAATAATAAAGATGGAAAGAAAGTGTACTGTAAATGTTTATCAAGGATGTCGACGTTTTTACGATACTGTTAATATGTTATATTTGGTTAAGGTTTGGTGTGGTTTCATTAGTTTAACGTCCTATAAACAGCCAGGGTCATGTAAAGACGTGCCAGGTTTGTTGGTTGAGGAAAACCGGAGTATCCGGAGAAAACCACCGAACAGCGGTCATTACATGGCAACTGCCCAAACTGGGATTCGAACCCGCATCCCTGAGGTGGAGGGCTTGTGGTTACATGTCGGGACATCTTAACCACTTGGCAACTGCGGTCCCTCATTATCAAGGAATGATCACTGTAGACTTCTGTGTTAATTTAAAGTGAATAGTCGGGCAAAGAAAACAGTATAAATGCGTTCATTGGTCTTCCAAAAGTCCTTACATATCCAAACGACAGTCTAGTTCTGCTTACGTTCTCCAGTTTTGACCATTGAAATTATGGAAATGCCCCGTGTAAATTTAGAACATTTTAAAAAATAACTCTCCGAAAGCGAGTTGGCGTGGAAATGTCAACACGGATATAGCCAGCCAGGAGGACATGTTAGGATTCCTATGAATTAAATTAACTTCTTCGCATGCAGAGCGATTTTGACATGAAAGTTTACTTTTCTGTTTCATAAAAAATTATACTGGATATATTAACGCCATTTCTACCGACTTTAGCCTTCATTTGCCCGACTATTCACTACAGTTTCTCACTATGTCAGAAAAATATGATAAGATATGTTTCGTATATCATTACCCCAGGTCGACAATTCTACATTAAACAGTTATTTAGTGTTGGTATAAATCATAGTTGTATAAACATCTAGATCAATCGGGTATCATCGGATAGCTGCCGCCAGGAGGGGTGGTCTTCTCCTAACAAACAGATGGCTGGGATGAAAACACTCCATACTCCAGAAACACACACATGAATAATGTCTCTCTTCAGATTTGCATAATGTTCAACAAAACGGATTGGAAGCTAATTTGATTAAATTCAGATAGCTAAAACGTTCATGAATCAGTCTATTGTAGGAATGATGGTTATGAAGTCATCATTCACTCCTGTGCGTTAGTAAAACCATACTTCATAACAACTACCTTTATTGATTGATTCATTTAGACGAAACAGAACACTTACATAATACTTTAGTTGCATTTATTTTCTTGGCCATTAATGTTTCTAAACTAAAATTTCACCGTCAATGTGTACTTTATTTCCCCTTCCTTCTCACCATTTATGTCTGTGACAGTGGGGTCATGAATAAACCATCTCCATTTGTTTCTGATCTATCCATGATGCGAATTCCATGTCTTTCAAGTTTCAGAATTCTAGATCTGGAAGGATAAATAGCTATCAAACATTATGCAGAAATTGTTATAAACATTATAACCAAATATATTCTCCTGCATTGAATGTAAAAACACAATGAACAAAAACCTCCTTGATAAAAAAGGATTTGGTTATAACTATAGCAAATGAGGCCGTTAACAGCAATACGTTCTCTCCAAACCACGACGGAATAAAATTGTAAGTAGATGAATTTGAGAATAAAGGAAAATTTTATTTTTAGAATACTTGACAATAAGACAAAAATTATAATATTATCGTAAACTTGTAACTGCTTAAACTTCAGAAGAATAATGAAGAGATAGGATTCTTAGCAGGTTTGATTTTTACAAATGGTCTTTGTATCCGGAACGCACTTTGCCATTCTGCTGTATTCGTCACAGAAGTATATACTTCATATGAGTCTTCAATGCTGTATTTACTGAATGTTTAAACAAAAACGATCTCTTAAGCACAAAATCAAAACATTCTTGTCTATTTGAACGCATTTTATATGTGTTTTTCTTTAATTTGTGAAAAACACCAGGTAGCAAAACCACGGAAATATAAAATAGCGCACAGATGCACGATGCACACCTCAGTAATTGCTTTATTGACTTTAAAATATCAAATTTTTATCAGTGAGCAATATCGTTAGCTGTAAGCTTTGTTAGTGCCCTAATAAGTACTGTACCAAAAAGGATGTTGTATACGACTTTGTGCTGAAGTTTACGACAATGTAAAGATTAGCACTGTGCCGTATTAATGTCCTTTCACTTCTCATTTCTACTTAAATTAATCAGTTTGGCTATTAAAACATGAGCATAAAGTCTTATAAGGAATAGCGTGGGTTCAACAACCAATAATCTATCTTGAACAGTGCACTCGCCACTATACAAGTGTTTCCTTATTAGCCAAGTTATATCAGTTCTGTTATTATATAACCCGCCTGGAAACTGTCATTTTATTTCAAACAGTCAGAATACAATCATTAGGTTTAGAGCAAAATCGAGTGACGTCATTTAACTAGCATCTAGCTTAAATTTAACACTTTTCTAATTTGGCAACTCGAAGCTAAATATTAACTAGTAAGTTTGAAATTTATTAAAGCCGATGCATATATTAACTCCAGTCGTATAAGTACACCTGTCCACACAAAAAGAAACTTTCGCAGTTTTTAATTAGATTTGTCAACGTATATTCGACAAAGATCATTTTTCGCTACAGTTTTTGTATTTTTATAGTAATTCGTAATAATTTATAAAAAAAAAATTTCTATCTTAGACGCAGACAGATGGCCCGGTCCTGGACTCAGAAAGGAAGGACATGTTTATGAGCAGTACCCCGCCTCCCTATATTGTCAGTGGTGTTGGATATCCGGGGCTCTTCCATATACATGCCAGTCCTTTTACGGAAGTCAGCGTCCTCTGATTAAATTCTGTTGCATTTGTTTATCTCGGCAGATATCACATTTTATATAAAAAAGGAGGCCAGCTGTTTAAGTGTTTTCCCTTCGGGTGCGTTCGCCTGGGACTAGCATATGTTCTCTCCGTAGCCGGGGTCAGCTCAGCATTTATAGTAATAACCAATTAGTCTGAAATACATCCAAGATGGCTGCTGCTGTTTGTGTCGTCTGAAATTCCACCTGCCCTCCCGGCTTTTACACACTGGTCGTATCCCCTGGTTAATTGTTCTGAGGATCATTACAAGGGTGGAAAGTCAATTTACTGGTAATGAAGTAACTGCGCATGGACAAGCGCCAGTGCCTCACGTGACTAACAGCGCGAGACGACGCTCGGTTATCAGATGGCAATATGGCCGCTGTTATGGTCATGTAACCAACAACCGAGGACAAGATCAGAAGCACGCTTGTTACGGAGGGTCAACGTAATGCAAATATCATCATAATCTCCAGACGTCGATGCTATCTGGTCAACCTCTGTTGTCATGGGTACCTTTTTAATATTCATAGCCCAATATCACGAGCATTTTGTCGTTGCATTTCAAACGTTGGCGGATATCAACAATGACTATTTTTCAAAGAAGTTTAATAAATTCATTAATAACGCATAAAAAACGAAATTATCACGTAAGCTCAAAACTAGCATTAATTAATCTTTCTTTATGTAATTTACCGTGATTTCAGTGAAATTCAGTACTACAATACCAGAACAGCTTGGCGGACATGTAGCCTTAAAATTAGAAGATCGGTATTATATTTTGTTGTTACCTAACACTCTATATAAATGTAAATGACCGGTTAATAAGTTTGACTGTTGACCGGGCGGAACGTGTGCATGCGTTTAATATTGACGTCATAATTAATTGTTGACGTCATAAACATCGGCCCTCCGGATCGACCCAAATGCCGGTATTCTTTCGGCGAAAGTCTTTCTCACCAGAAGCTCATTGATCATTAAAATTGCGGTTCAGGTAATAAAACAGTTGTTTCATGCCTTTTCAGTCAAGGCATGAAACAACTGTATAATATTTTTATTCTCATGGTAACAATAGCTCCTAAAGAGTAAGCGTTCTTCGTCGACAATATACTGTATAGTTGCTAATATTCGCGGGTTTAATTTCGTTAAATTCGTGGATTTATCCAAATTCACGAAAATCAATATCCCGCGTAAATCCAAAGCATGGTTTTATATACTGTAAACTTTGTTTGTTTGTTTGTTTGATTAATTAACGTCCTATTAACAGCCAGGGTCATGTAAGGACGGCCTCCCATGTATGCTGTGTGTTGCGTGTATGTTGCGTGTATGTTGTGCGAGGTGCGTATTTTGGGAGACTGCGGTATATTCATGTAGTGTCTTCTTGTATAGTGGAACTTTTGCCCTTTTTATAGTGCTATATCACTGAAGCATGCCACCGAAGACACCAAGCAACACACCCCACCCGGTCACATTATACTGACAACGGACGAACCAGTCGTCCCACTCCCTGTATGCTGAACGCTAAGCGGGAGCAGAAACTACCACTTTTATAGACTTTGGTGTGTCTCGGCCAGGGGACAGAACCCAGAGCCTTCCTCACAGGGGCGAACGCTCAACTCTAGGCCAAATGTGAGGCGGTGCCAAGGGAGCCATTAGGAAAGATAAAGTTCGGTTAGGAAGAAGTGAAAAGATAAGATCCTAAATTTAGTCGCCTTTTACGATCATGCAATAGGGGCAGCAGGTACAATTCTAACGCCCTAACTGCAGGGAAACCAACATTTACTAAATTTCGTGAATTCAGTTTCAAGTTAGCAGATCCATTTGCTGGCAGATAGAAAACCTGAATTATAATATATTTTAATGTTATCTAAGTAAATGGCTATTCGCGGTTATATTATTAAAACTGTAAAAGTAAATTGTACACGATAGAAATTTGGTTTACAGTATCAAAGCATACAATGTGAATGACGATTTCAAAGGGCCACTGGAAAAAAGTTCTAGAGAGTAAATCGGGAAAGTTTACACCCGCGAAATTTATCAACTACACAGTACGTAAGGTTTCTAAAGCTTAATTCGGAACTAGTTCTACCAACAGACTGCTCGGACGCTACAAAAACCAAACGTCTATAATTGTAAACTATTTTTACGTAACCACATCTGCAAAGGCAATTAATACGAAGTCACAGTATAAAGATATGAAAAGAAAATAACTCCTTATTTGCTGCATGGTCTTGTGATAGTCAACAACTGCGTCGGTGGGAAATCAATACAATCCTTGTTTGTTGGTATTAGCGTCATATTAGCAGCCAGGGTCATGTAAGGACGGCCTCCCATGTATGAAGTGCGGGTGTGTGTTGTGGGAGATTGCGGTATGTTCGTGTTGCATCTTCTTGTATAGTTGAACTGTTGTCCTTTTTATAGTGTTATATCACTGAAGAATGCCACCGAAGACACAACGCAAGACACCCTACCCGGCCACATTATACTGACAACGGACGAACCAGTCGTCTCACCCCTTAATGCTGAACGCTAAGCAGGAGCAGAAACTACCAGTTTTATGAACTGTGTCTCGGCCAGAGAACAGAACCCAGAGCTTTCCTCACAGGGGCGAGCGCTCAACCGAAGCCTAAAAGTGAGGTGTTATCAAGGGAGACGTTAGGAAGAAGGTCAGTTAGAAAGAAAGAAAAGATAAGATCCTAAATTTAGTCGCCTTTAATACGATCATGCAATAGGGGCAGCAGGTAAATTCTTACGCCCTGCAGGGCAGACAAAAATTACAACCGGATGAATATAAAGAAACTTTATAAAGAAAATTGACTTAATATCAATACGTGATAACTATCCTTGCTGTAAATCTTATGTAAAGTTTAACAATGAGACTCGGAGAGGGGGAGGGGGTGCTTTCTTTCAATCACCTGCTCCAAAATTGATTATTTTCTTTGAATCATATGAAAAAAGTGGTCATCAAGTTTTCAATATATTATATGAATTCACCAGCAAATCATACATAAGAAGATCTAAACATAACATATTAACATATTATTCTTTAGATTCATTATCGGTGAAACCACTCATTAATCCATTGGCGAATAATTCAATCTTGTTGGTAAAGAATATTCCCATTGACTTTAATATTACGAGGTATGTTATCATCCCACCAGGTAATTATAATGTCTTTGTTGGTAATGTCGCATCTGACTGGTTAATATAACGCCGTAACGATCGAATACCTCAGAGAAAATAGTCCGACGAGAGTTTTGGAATTTCCCAAGACAACATTGGGTTATAAATATTACACTGTAACTTCAATATATTATAAGTTATGGATTAATAAAGCAAAATCAAATTTATCTTATCATACATTTCACCGCCGTTCATGTGTATCCTCATCAAGTAAATCCTTATTCATCTCACAAATTATATCTCAAATTGTTTACTTGGTTATAATAACTACGTGCTCTATCCCGTACTTGTTTGTACTCTAAACTTCTGTCGGAACTTTTGAGGCGCCAAATGAACATTGATAAACACGTACAGAACCAGAAATTTACCGATAGGCGCTCATGTGCCACCACAATATTCAATGTTGGTTTTTTGGTCAGCTTCCTGTCTCTCGTCAATCTCTTCTTTTACTTCCGGGAAAATGGCGGTGTGCGCGTCTTGTTTCTTGCCGCCGTTTTCTCTGGACCGAGTGACACACGTGGACGGTGTATTAGACGCCAACCTCGTCAACCCATCAAACGACATGTATATATCTACATTTACCTGTACACATTCCCGCCAAATGCCGAAGGCAAGTCACAGGTGTGAGAAAGATAGACAGGCAATGACGTCACTAATACAGTAGCTGTCGATCATTTTGCTCGTGAGTCAGTAGTAATAGGTACAAAGGAAATATTTGTTAATTACCAATAATGACCACAAACAACTACAACTACTTCGCATCTACTTCATATGTATATTAACAGAATATCCATTAGCACCGACACCAACAACAAGGTGTTATGCAAATAAGGATTAGCAGGATAGTAAAATATAGACGTACATTACTGTACATGGATAGATGTAGATGATTCCATTTCAGTAACAAGAATATCGAAATAATAATTAAAAAACAATTGATTGATTTTGTTGGTGATCCCTGCAGGTAGGGCGTATCTTCTGCCACTATTGCCTGATTGGAAAAGGCGACTAAATTTAGGATCTTTTCTCTTCTATATAACTGACTTTCGTTTTCCTATATTCCTTCTCCTTTGACGTCGTCTCGCTGTTTGGCCTTTAGTTGAGCACAAGCCCCTGTGTTCCATCCCCTGACCGAGACACACCATAGTCTATAAAAAGGTATGGTAGTTTCTGTTCCTGCTTAGTGCTCAGCATAAAGGGAGTGGGACGACTGGTTTGTCTGTTGTTAGTATGATATGATCGAATGTTCTGTGTCTCTCGTTGAATGACATAACACTATAACAACGAAAGACAACACGAATACTCCGCAGCCTCCCATACAGACATCCACACACCACAACACGAATACACCGCAGCCTCCCATACAGACATCCACACACCACAACACGAATACACCGCAGCCTCCCATACAGACATCCACACACCACAACACGAATACACCGCAGCCTCCCATACAGACATCCACACACCACAACACGAATACACCGCAGCCTCCCATACAGACATCCACACACCACAACACGAATACACCGCAGCCTCCCATACAGACATCCACACACCACAACACGAATACACCGCAGCCTCCCATACAGACATCCACACACCACAACACGAATACACCGCAGCCTCCATACAGACATCCACACACCACAACACGAATACACCGCAGCCTCCCATACAGACATCCACACACCACAACACGAATACACCGCAGCCTCCATACAGACATCCACACACCACAACACGAATACACCGCAGCCTCCCATACAGACATCCACACACCACAACACGAATACACCGCAGCCTCCCATACAGACATCCACACACCACAACACGAATACACCGCAGCCTCCCATACAGACATCCACACACCACAACACGAATACACCGCAGCCTCCCATACAGACATCCACACACCACAACACGAATACACCGCAGCCTCCCATACAGACATCCACACACCACACACACGAATACACCGCAGCCTCCCATACAGACATCCACACACCACAACACGAATACACCGCAGCCTCCCATACAGACATCCACACACCACAACACGAATACACCGCAGCCTCCCATACAGACATCCACACACCACAACACATTGCCCACATGCTAGACCGTCCTCAAATGTCCCTTGTTGTTAATAGTACGTTAATCTAACAAATCAAATCAAACAAAATTGCTGTTGGTGCCTTTTTTCAAAAATGTGAAATGTCAAAAATTGGAAAAAGGTCAGGTAATCAAGACTTCCCGTCAACCTTAATACAAGGGTCCATCGGGTTATGTATATTTACACCGATGCTGAACAGGAAGTAAGAGTTCCTTCCGATAGAGTGATAGAACACCTCCGGTATGAACATTGCTTTTCGGTCGCGTCAGGTTTGATTCGAACATACCTTATGTGGTCAACTTCAGACTGTTACTTCACGTTATGCTTAGGGTATTAATGCAATATCTGTTCATTCTTCGGTATTACAAACATGCCATTATTTTAGTTTTTCTTTTACTTTCCTTTCAATTTATGCTAAAACATAAATGAAATTTAAATGAAAATGTTATTTTGGGTGGTATCGTAGTCATTTGAACAATTCAATAGAGTGTTATCGATCAGAGTATCGGGGAGTTGATCATATTGTCCTTTACAAATCTGGGTAGCATTACCAGTGTAATCTTTATCTGCGCTATAATGCGCATTCAATGTGTTTTGTCGTATCAGAATTAAATCAAATTATAATAATATTTTTGCTTGCTTTCGATTTTCTTATTGAGCTCGAATTTATTGGCTAGTTCTGAAATAAATGTTCGTCAGTGGTAATGTACCCAACAATAACGAACCGCTCATGAGTGAAATGAGATGCGGCTTACATGTCTGCACGTAGCTTGGCACGTGTCCGCCATGTTTGTTTTGATAGTCACGTGATTATTTCCTGCGCTCGCAGTGACATCATCTACCAAACTCTTGTATCCGTGTTACGATTACATCACAGACTAAAATGAAGGCGTTTCAATCACAATGATAGTATTGGTGATTTTTTTACCAATATTACCCGCAGTGCCACGCATGCGCAAGCATACGTCAGGTGCGAATTGCAAGGTGGTGGAATATAGGGATTAATGCAAAATGCTTCAATGCTGTTTCAATAAAATATTATTATAACAGATTATTCAGGTCCATTTTAAAATGGGATCTTGAGTATCTGTGGCGTGACTTCATTCTTGTCATCCATTTTATTTCGATGAACATATTAAATAACAAAAGCATTGGACATGAGATAGGTCAACTCAACACATTTAATCCTTCCTTCAATGATACATTTTGATGTGACAACAAAATAAAACCGAAATGAATTAAATACATTTCTAGGGTACATTATTTCATTCCATATACGCAAAATTACATCATTCACGGGAAAAACTTGATATAATTACTCAAAAGTGACATGATTGTAACGTGGGTTTAATATGCAATTATCGATTACCATAACTGTGAATATTAATATGGCATTATACAGTTACTTAAATCTGATATTATTTCTTTGTAATTCTCGCCTGCTGACTGCGGCGTTACTGGTATTTAGTATCAGCAATGCTGTTCTTTATTCGACAGCCAAATAAGTTTAACAATAGTATCTTTTTTTATGAAAATATCATTTAAGACGAAAGAAATAAGCTTCTAACTAGCTTATTGTCAACTACCATCGTCTTTATTTTCATCTGATTTTGTGCCGCATTGTGTGTTATATTTAAGTAAACATTAGACTTCTGTCATTTCCATTGAATACACTTGAGAAGTTTTTGAGGCGGTCGAGCGATCGAGGTGATGTTATATCCAACAATCTATCATTAAACTCCACGAACATCTGCATTTATTAGAGCTCCCAAAAGGGGACATGTAAAAGAAAAATGCATATAATGTTCTTAGTAGGTTATGATAATGATAATTAATGATGTACCAAAACATTGTCACCAATCCAGATCTTCGATGCCAAAATATCCCCTTACGTAAAGATTGTAACAGGGTTAAAGAGCTAATGATATTAACCCGCCCAAAACTCCACTCTACAATGTCATACTCCATAACGAGGGCTATAAAATCAAAGGTCATGGTGTCAAAACAGATATAATTTTGTTTCTAATCAATGTAACATTTAAATAATTTTATGGAAAAATCGACAGTTTCATGAAATAAAAATGGAAGCGTATTTTTTGTCTGTAAATGTATCATGTTTAGTCATTCGTGCTCTCGATTTAAAGCCTTCACCTGCGCCGATTGTAAGATGCTGGGCGATAGCGCCAACATCAAAGGAGCCAAGGTGTGATATTGTACAATAATTTATTTTATTTAGATTTTCTGTTAGAAATCAAACACTTTATTCGTGATTTGAATTCTTTACAAAAAACAGAGGCACAATGAATGATCATCTGAATGATCAGTAATAAATCCCAGGCTGATGACGGGACGACGGCCCGATCAGAACCAAGGGTTCCTCTCAGCCTCTTTACAACGAATGTTGATTACTAAATGTGAAATACGATGAATGTCAATTTCTTTAATAAATGGCTGATTCGAGGTTCCATCAATATGTTTTATATCCTTGGACACAGACATCACAAGTTGGCAAAAATACAGTTGATTTATTGCAATCCGTTGATTTTCGCTTGATATAAATACATTCAATTTACGATAAAGCACTGAAACTATAAACATATATAAGTAATTGACGATTTTTCACGTAAAATGGGGGTAACTATGATTGTATCAGCCAGCGGTTTGTGTATTACACCTACCTCTTTCGAATTCGACTAAATTTTATTTAGTACAACCTGTCTTTAGGGAGTGTAATTTTGCATATTGAAGGTCCACAATGTAATGTAAGAAAAGCCGCTACAAACAGCTAATATTATTCTTGAATCGATTAAAATGTACAAAATCACAACAGAAGTGATCTTCCTATGCAGCACCCAACAAGGTAAACGATACATTAATTCAGCTAAAAGACCCGCATCTCTGACTAGCCGGGTACACTACGTCATCAGTCTTCACGTGCTTTACATGTGCCCGTACGAAACGTGACCAGAATGTGAAAAGGTGTGATCAGTAGACGTCATATCATAATCCGACCGCGTCAAATAAAACCGTTTCGTGTAGACAGCGCTAGTGTCGTATGTTAAACTGCCATTGTAAAGTGTAAGACTGCAATACGGTCATTTGTTACCATCGTTGGTGTCAATCCGAGTTCTTGCGAACACCGTATGTAACCCCATGTCTGTATGTAAATCCGAAAGTTATCAAGCATTAATTCGATATGGTCTAGGTTTATGTGTAGGTGTCTAAGGTAAATGAATCATGTGAACGGACTATCTTGTGTGTTTTCTATGAATGTTGTTGTAAAGCGTTAGTACAACAGTACCAATCGAACTTAGTGTGCCCAATGAGGGAAACGTAAGGACACATCACCGAATCTAGGTCGATCAGCTGACCCGGAGGAATAATTGTTCTTCTTCATTTCCGAAAAAGACTTCCCATTAAATACATTTTGCTTTCAGTACCAACGATTCCTATAAATTTTGTCGTATTAATGTAGTCGGGTGACCGTAAATTCCCTTGGGAAGCGGAAGTCTTTTTGTGTTCAGTTGTTCAGCAAAATATTTTATCTAACAAAATGAATAAAATACAGTTTTTTGTTTTATATTTGACATTTAATGGCATGTGGAGCATAAATATAAGTACGTAGAATAAACAAAAATAGAACGATGACTGGTAACATCAATGGCAGACATGTCTTGGAATTTGTCCCATAATGCACCATCTCCTCTCAAAAATGGATTTCCGGAACAACAAAAATGATCCGACCAAAACAATGACGTTATGAAGATGTCACATGAGCTAGACACTTAATTAGAGTAGTTACCAATAAAAATAACACAATACAAACATATTCCATGCAATTAAATTCAAAGGAAAAAATTGACATTAGTAAAAAAAATGAATATCATGAAATACTGAAGTTTTTATAAGTGGAATATTCTGTATCATTTATCAACCAATCGAAAGATATTCCTAAATTTCTAAAAATCATGGCACAGCCAATTTTGAATGAGAGGGAGGCATTTTGACAAGGGAACACGTAAAGAAAGACTTTACGAAAGTCTGGAATTTATACATCAATAAAAAATCGTTGAAAAAAGGACAAAAAAACAAATCACAAATGAAATTGAGATCAAAAATCAAGTTTGAGACAACAAAACACGTTGTAACAATAAATATTATCTGCGCATGACTGAAATCCATCAAATGTCACAATAAAGCACCATTCGTGTAGCAGCTTAAAACTTATTGGTCATATGACATTGACCTTACAAAAATAAAGCTTCCGGGTCATAGTTTAAGGCCTTGACTTCTGGAATAAAGACACTTTAAAATCCATATACAAAATCTAAGTCATCCTTAATCAGGTATAGAGAATTAACTCTAAGCTTGGACCCAACTCAAACAGCAGTGACGTCAGATGTCATTCCCAAGCTTTTGATTCACTACATCTTCAAATCGAACGCGCCTAAATGTGTAATGAAAGGCGGTGTAAATTGCGGGACAAAGGCAAAATGGCAAAGATCGAAAATGTCTTTAGAAAGATAAAATAGTATAGCTGCAAACCACAAAAGTCACATTGAAGTATCATGTTCGTACTTCGGTTCCTTAACAATAAAGCTTTCGCAATAATTGTAACAAAGATTGTGTCAATTTCAACGTTAAATCCAGCCAGTTTGCTATCCTAAACCACAACTTTGCGAGCTATACAAAGTAAAATGTTTTCAAAAAGTCATTGTTGACAAATGTACTTAAAATTGAAAGGATCTGTTAGAAAAAATAAAATAAAAAAGGTTATTCATAGAATATTTAAAACAGAAGAATGCGTTTATGCATTCTATCACAAAAACGACCAATTGAGATGGTCCAAATACTGGCACTGCCCTCTAACATTGCGTTTTATTTCTACATCATATCCATGGCAATATATCTCCGTACGCCGATATGAGCATCATACCGTTAAAAACACGCTCTTTTATAAACACATTCTTCTTCATTCCTGACTGGAAAACTCTCTTCATTCGCTCACCTGTCCGACCACCAGACATTACATGTATTACACTCGCCCAATTCAATATGTCAAAAATCCAATCAGACGTGCTGTCCAAATGCCACCCAAAACACTCTTAAATAATACTTATCATCGTTGTCTAAAACCTTCAATCGTGTTACTTGTCTAACAAGTACTTAATATCCGTCTAAAATGCTACACTCGTTTACTTTCATTAGAAGTAGCCTTCAACAAGGTTCTACATTTTATTTGCCTTCCAATATCACGGCAGCGCAAGTGTCGACAGTTTGTTCTAGTACTAGTCAAGGGCACTAAATAGGCTTTCCATCAGATCAGGGCCAGTTCGCGGCACTAAAGTGGCTCTAGGACCTACCAGACAGTCCATGACAACAAAGGGCTCCAGAGGCCACCAGACTAGGGGTAGTCCAGGACACATGGGTCAATCAGACTAGGGACAGTCCAAAGCACGACAGCCTACCGGAACAGCCAAGTCAAGAACAGTCAAGACTCCAGAGTCCATTAGATCAAGCACTACACCTGAGAGGTGACTGCAAAACTGAAACCTCTGATAGCCATCGCAATAACCACGTGACTTTGAGGGAATTCAAGTGTAAGTTACAACCGAATACATTGGTTGGGGTGCCTCAGTATGGCCGCCACACTGTAGAGTCCGGGTTTACATTGTCCGCTGCTGATCTCGGTGGTGACCTGTTAGTGTCCGATACGTGGACATCCATAGGATGTAAACCATTCCTTGATGTTTCCATGCGCAAGCGTTGTTCTTCTTGTTCATCGCGCAGCACAGGCCTTGGGGGTCCCTCGATTTGTAGTCTGTTATTTGAGGGGGTCAGAGGCCGATCTACCCTCATTGGAATATCAGAGGATCGCTGGCCGAGTATCTCGTACGTCCTCACCTCGCCTGACGGCAGAAAAAGGTTTGATATCTGAGGAGGTGATGAGTACAGGTGAGGGTAGAGAAAACTGGTGGGTAGCACACTCGACGGGGACCCGGGCAGGTATGATGGCGCCATGGTGGTGGCGGGGTTGATACTGGCTAGGAGATCCTGGGCCGTGATGATGGGGTAGTTACTGTGGGAAACTGAAAGAGGATTAATGTCGCGACTTTCTCTCAATATGGCGAAGTTGGAATTGGTAGACTGATATGGCTGAACGCTGTGTGAATGTGTAAGTAAATGTCTACTGGTACTTTCGGTAAACCGAGTCTCCGATATCCGGTGTTCCTGTAACCGGACAGATTCCGGATAACGGGGCAACACTATCGGTAGTTGAGAATCCAGGGGCATTCTTGGTTCGGAATGACGGGGTTCCAGCGCTGATATGTCTGGTCGCTGGGGGTCCGGTACAACTACCGGCAGGGGGCGCTCCTGAGAATGAGATGTGACCATGACTTCATGGTGCGGTGCTGAACCCTTGTGAAGAGATGGGAGTCTGGAGTCGGTAAGTAGAGTGTCCGGTATATGAGATTCAATAGCTGGAGGTGGCGGTGTGATCTGGTGGCCTGGAATTTACAAATATACACGTGAAATTTGCGTAATAAATAAGGTGATAATAGTCTGATCAATTACAGGTGAATTATGACAAAACTTTATATACGCATATATAAATGTACTGTATAAATAAATAAATCACGTAATTTATAGCCAAGGCTAGAACAATTAACTACATTGTGTACTAGTATAGTATAGATATACACGTACCAGTGCCAGGAAGTGGTGGGGGCTGAGAGTAGGCGGGGGCGTGTGTCGTTATGACTGGGTAGGGCTCAAATCCGGTACCCCAGGGACTGCTTCTCTTT
This sequence comes from Argopecten irradians, assembly GCF_041381155.1. NCBI lineage: Eukaryota > Metazoa > Mollusca > Bivalvia > Pectinida > Pectinidae > Argopecten > Argopecten irradians. The sequence goes on along the minus strand of NC_091134.1, from coordinate 44,937,370 downwards.
GTAGGTTCTGAATAAGAAATTGAAAGAAACATATAACACGTGTATATATGTTTACATGTCAAACGTGTGTTATACAATTACAATATGTAGTTACCTGAATATAAGCACTATTTGAGTTGGATCTACTTACATAAAAGTTAAAGAGGTCTGCTTGTCAGTTTGATAAAGGTTACTGTTAAAATATAGTTAAGTTACCTGAGTGGTATCCATTTGTTTCAGAGGAAGGCTGGAGAACCCTATTTGATGTGTCGGACAAATGTGAGCTGGGTCGACGGATCTGCCAGTCGGGGAGTGAGTGGCTGAAGCGGCTGTTCTGAAGGGGGTCAAAGGGACTGCGTTCTGGGATGTCCAGGGGGCGATGGATTCTTCGGTCATCTGTTCGTAGCTCTGTGAAGACAAATTGTCGGTATTCTTGAGTTCAAGAACACAAGAGAGGAGTTGGTTAGTATGGAAACGTAGGCGGACAGCAGTACAACACCATGACAACACCATGACAACAGCGTCACAACAAAGAGGGTAGTAGATTATAAGAAAAGGAGTACATTTAAAGAATAGGAAGGCAAAAGAACAATTGTTAGAAGATTGAAAGAGAGAATGAATAATATCATACCCATTTTTGCGATAACTACATTTCTTAATTTAATGAAATGCATACTTACTTATTATAGCTATCTGAGAAATTTTGGAAACGAAAATTTGAGAACGCAAGAATGAGTACAATGAGGAGTAAGGAAATGGTAGTATAAAGGAAATATGAGTATAATGAGGAGTAAGGAAATGGTAGTATAAAGGAAATATGAGTATAATGAGGAGTAAGGAAATGATAGTATAAAGGAAATATGAGTATAATGAGGAGTAAGGAAATGGTAGTATAAAGGAAATATGAGTATAATGAGGAGTAGGAAATGGTAGTATAAAGGAAATATGAGTATAATGAGGAGTAAGGAAATGGTAGTATAAAGGAAATATGAGTATAATGAGGAGTAAGGAAATGGTAGTATAAAGGAAATATGAGTATAATGAGGAGTATAGGAAATGGTAGTATAAAGGAAATATGAGTATAATGGAGTAAGGAAATGGTAGTATAAAGGAAATATGAGTATAATGAGGAGTGAGGAAATGGTAGTATAAAGGAAATATGAGTATAATAAGGAGTAAGGAAATGGTAGTATAAAGGAAATATGAGTATAATGAGGAGTAAGGAAATGGTAGTATAAAGGAAATATGAGTATAATGAGGAGTAAGGAAATGGTAGTATAAAGGAAATATGAGTATAATGAGGAGTAAGGAAATGGTAGTATAAAGGAAATATGAGTATAATGAGGAGTAAGGAAATGGTAGTATAAAGGAAATATGAGTATAATGAGGAGTAAGGAAATGGTAGTATAAAGGAAATATGAGTATAATGAGGAGTAAGGAAATGGTAGTATAAAGAAAATATGAGTATAATGAGGAGTAAGGAAATGGTAGTATAAAGAAAATATGAGTATAATGAGGAGTAAGGAAATGGTAGTATAAAGAAAATATGAGTATAAAGGAAATATGCAGATAGGGATAGTTTATTAGCAATAATATAGTGCAATATATATATGTGTGTAATAAATTACATGCATTCATTTTGATCTATTTAAATCAATTTAACAGTGAATTCGTCATATGTATAGAAGTGCAAGTGTAATTAGTATAAACAACACGAAAGTCCTCGACAACAAACCACACCATGCCACCTCGCACTGTCCTGCCATCAAACAAACTATCATATTTAGGACTGTGATATTAGAACAATTAGCAATCGTTGAATTTCGTGTTCAGGACATGTGTATGAAATTAGTTTGATACCAGATTGGACTTAAATGTTAACGATTGCCCGAGGCTCTGTCGTGAACGGCCCTGTCTGCTGGAGTTCTAGTATAGTGTAGGTAATTTTCCTGGAAATGTTTACGTCTTGTAATTATGTCTCACTAGATCTAGAGTGCATAAAGGTGTTGATAAGTTGTCTCACTACAGTCGGGCGGGGGACGCTGAAGTTGATGCTCAGGGGAGCTAGTATGTTGTGGTGCAGAAATGCCTCGTAGAGCCACGAATTCAGTGGTCATATCTATACGAAATTTATGATTTGTTGTGAGTTAAAATGACACGAAATATCTTTCAAATTGGGACGTTTTGAAGGGAAGAGGGGAGGGGTTAATGTACGTTCGGAGGCTCGGAGATCAGGCATGATGGATGTGTTAAACCCGGAACACACAAGGTCTGTAATCTATAGCTGCAGGGAAACACGTACCTGTGTAGAGAGGTTATTGTACATTTCACACTATCTCAGACAGGTAGGCGTTTAAGTCTGTTTATTGTATATCTAAGTTTTATAATGAATACTACCAATAATTATAAACTTTATCAGGCTAAATGGAAACTCGTCATTATCACGATCATAAAAAAAATAAAAATGTGTATGGTAACGGATAGGTATGGGGTCATTGGGAAGAGGAATATGTGACCGATTATCTACAAGTAAACGCCAGGGGCGGGGAATGATTTAAATCATGCTACTCTCGGAAGCACACGGACATATAAGTAAATCGTGTATTAGCATTACATATTAGCATGCCAAGGGTTTAAATGTTTTCACCGTTAGTCTTTCAACAAAGTTTCTTAGCTTACATCCACTTTTATGGAAACCCCACTCCCATGCTTCGCATTCTGATAAATAACACCTGTTTTGTATAAAGAAGAAAACTAAAACAATTTTATTCATATAAATATTTCCAACAATATGTTTTATACACTAGCAACATGGTTAGAACATAATCAGAATCTTAGGGTCCCAGTCATGGCGGCCAGTTGGTCTTTTAGACCGCGTGTTCCCTCCCCCACACCACGTGCTGGTGTGACCCCTCCCTGACCCGAATTGATTTTATGACGATGACCCCCCGCCTTATTTGTGATCCCTCCCCCACATCAATGTGCTGGTGCGCCCCTCTTTGTGACATTTACCCCACCATGTGATGTGACCCCTCCCTAAAGTGACATAGTGTGATAACGATGACTCCTCCCATATATAACCCTCCCACACACCCTTCTCCTACCTGGGACTGACCACATAAAGACCCTTACATGGCGATCTGACATATACATGTAACATATAGGTCCCTGTATGAATGTCGAAGCGGGGGAGTGGGGCCAAACACACGTGAACATGCTCGAAGGAGTGGAGCAACAGTAAATAAAACCTAATCCTGCTACAAATCGCCTTGCTAAAATGAGATTCAATGGGGAATTAATTTGTTGGTTTTATACACCTCCGACCTTGACCTCGCGTTACATTCCTGTTCACAATACCATGACCATAATTAATACGGCCAGTACAGTGGTAGTCTTATCCGCTACTTCCGATCCGCTAAGTTGGCACTCGTCAACAAACGTCACCCGTAGTAATCTGTAAACTATATAGCTACCGACAATCATTTTCTGTCAAATAGCCATAAAAAATATTTCTTTGGTTTGATATCGTTTTTATATTTTTACAATTGCCATGTAAAATGCACGTACTAGATTTGATTGGTTTAAAGAAAGTCCGAGCACCCGGAGAAAATCCACCGACATACCTACAGATAATACCTAGAACCTACCCAACGAGGGTCGCCGCATAAACATCCAATTGATATTTTTCCTGACGAAGTTTGTAGAAATTAAACTTGAGATGATTTTGACAATAACCACACGTTACACGTATAATGCATTGTTTGAATACAATGCAGTAAATATTTTCTACATTTAGAGCAAATTGTATATATCTAAAGTGACATCACATTATCGCAAATACCTTAAAAGATATCAAGATAATTATCAAGCGAAAACATAAATAGTTTCTACATTTATAGGTTCACAGGTGTGTAATCACGTGGGACAGATTGTGTATAGTTATTCCAGTCACGTTAGGAATTCGTCTGGATAAGTAAAAACATAGATTACCAGCTTGTTTACTTAAACTAATGTCTTATTATTAAATTATTCTAAATGCATTCTAGAAGTTCGCGAGGAATTAAGCTGCAGTTAAATTTTAAAGTACAAGTGTAAGTACTGTTTTACAATAGGTTAGGCTTGACTCATGTGTGGCATTTTAAACTACGGTAAAATATGCCGTAAATACAGTGTGCTAGTGATACGGGGATTGAGAGGAAGTGAGCCATACCGTGACCAAAGCTGGTATTTCCTTTTCTGCGTCACACTTTGTCACAGAAAAAGTAAATGCACAACAACGATTAAAATGAATTTTAGGCGAACATTTGCTACAGTTTTTAATTCGAGCGAGAAATTTATAACAATAGATACATCGGCGAGGATAAGTCTCCCTTAAAATGAAATATTAATAATTTATTTCACGTATTTTACTACAGTTAATCTATTGTTCTTTATCAAATAATGCCTCCTCCCAAAACTATATTGGCATGTATAAACAGGTTGCCTGCCATTTTCTGACTTCTGACGTTGATTAAGCGTTTACGGATAAAAAAACAAATGCGGATGTACGATTGTATAATATACGTAAGTCAGTGTTTTGCAGGAGATAGGTAGCACGCACGTGTACCTATAAATATATTCTTCTGTATTTTACTAATATCTTAATGACACGTGCAGGAATAATGCCCAACCTGCTGAATCTGTGTCGGATCATCATCTATAGCTGTTAACGATCTGTCACTGCGTTAAGGATAATAATGATATTATGTGAATGTGTTATGATAACGTTGTCTGGTACACTACCGTTGTCCACGACGTCAGAGAAAGAAATTCTATAGGTCAGCGTCAGTGAAGCCTCGTACGACGTCAGGAATGATTTTAATGCAACTCCATATTATCATCATAAAAGTTATGCCAGGGAAAATGTATACCACAAGAAAAATGTAACCAGTACGACAAATGCACAGTCACCACAGAGACCACGGAAGTGATACCACACCATGAAAACCGTTACCACCACCACCACCACCACGATAAATATTACGATCCGTGACGAAAACGATACCACCATGTATGATAATCTACACCAACATGAGAAATATTACCACTTTTCTGATCTTACAAGGCCAATTTGTTGTATTCATTAAGAAATTAATAGCTGTCCCTGAATTACATGCAAGCATTACGAGGATATCGGTTGGCCATGATCGGGGTTAGAAGCCGTTCCCTAGGAGACATTGCGGGCAGATGTTGGAGTAGCTTGGATACGACCAGTAAGGGGAGTTAGTGGGGACCATCTTACGTTACGTAACAAAAGAAGGGCCTGTTATCGATAGCTTCTTTGTCATGGTAATGGTTGGAACTGCTTGAGAAAATGTCGGAGTCCACGAGAGACTACTAATGATTCGCCCCTGGGCGCTCATACCCTAGGCAATTACAAAACGGTGTTCAAATTGGTAACAAAGGAGCAGAAAAAGTTAACCCCCGTAATGAAAGAAGACCCTTCTCGCCATTAGACGGGACAAGAGCCGTTTTACAATTCACCTCTCACCAAAACACCGATCTGAGACCATGGTGACAATTGGGGTAGTGTTTCATACTTAATGGATTTTAACATGTAACACATGGCTAATGAGTCTAACGAGCTTAATCACTCGATCGGCCATAGATTTGTGAGATTGTCCGCGATTTTACAGTTCTCTCGTTTCTTCTCGTCCATACGTTTCTTACACAATCCTCCCACATCAGTGAATTTTAACAACACACATCAGGTTCTCATTTTTCATTGACATTGGTCTTTGGAGTCATTCTCCACATCTTCATCGTCATAGCAGCCTTATATTACCATAGATGTTGACTGAACACCGAAAAGTTTATAATATTAAACCCAAACAAAACACAGCTGCTAAGGATTGTCCTAAAGACACAGGAGGTGATTATCACCTTTCAAACGCAAAAACTGTTCCATAATAAACACTGTTTCAAAAACCTGTCATATTTTCTAAGATTACTTATTAGAAATATCTGTTGTTAGAAAACCAAGATATGGATTGGTTTGGTTGTGGGTTTTTTTTTCCTGTCGGTCACCAGGTTAATTCATGACCACGATACATGTGTCGTTGGATGGGCAGATAGGTTTGGTAATGGTATGGTAAGTCATTAATTAAATAATCATGTCAATATTTTCATATAATAACTAATTAACTTAAGCATGATAAAAAAATCATCATAATGAAATACTTACTAATTTTGCTTCTTGGGTCACGTGGTCCATCAACGGTGACCTTGATGGCTTTTTGGTAGAGCGCCACCTGGGGAGGGTGCGTGCAAACTGTGATTGTCAAGCAGAAGCTCTTTCCTAGTCAAAATAAACGACGAAGAATTACAAAACGAAGGAGACAATGAACAAATATAGGAATTCAGTAAAGACCCAATCCCTAACCATGATGTGGCAGTAATAATATTGTTCCCCGTCTTATTCTTGGGTCTTGTACTGTACACATTCGTACTAATGCCAATACGTTTGGGAATATATCTAGCTCCTGGCCTCCATTTTACCGTAATTTCATTTCATTTACTGTTTTAATAGTACTGACCCTACTAAAGTGACGAGGATTAAAATGTTGTCCCCGTATAATTTCCCCCAATCCTAACTGCAATAAACTAGCTGTGTCAGTTTTTGTGCACGCAGTGCGCGTGAATATGAAACCATATTTCTTTGTGACGGGCTAATGCGTTTTGCTGGCAGTCCATGCCGTGACACGGGTCGCCAAACCAGCGGCATTAACACGTCGTAATGTCCATATATGGGAAAGGGCCAATTTGTCGGAATGGGTCTAGTTGTAAATCTGGGTAACCTTCACGTTGTTACAATGAATGGTCAGAGCGACAGTTCATTTTTCTCGATAATTACATTGTCTAGAAGACACCTTAAGCTTGGTTTGGATAGCTCTCTTTTTCACCCCAATGCCCTCCCCCATTCTATCCGCCCTCTTGATTTTGTTGCCATTTCTAAACCCCTCCCATTCGCCTCCCTCCAGTTTTGCCACCATATTTGAGACCTAGCGCTCATCCATCCCTCCAGGGGTGACATGTAAAATCAAATAATCGCCCCACAAAATGGATTGCATCAGAGGCGACGCCTTGCTCTTCCCAAGTTCTTTGTAATATAAAACAATTCCGATGAGAGATTTAAGGCCATCCTTAATCGGGCAAATATTTTAACCTTTACAGTGTTAATTAGCACGCAAGGTCTGTCCACGATCATTCATTGGCGAAACAAAGCCTGCCATTACACGGAACTGGTCGTTACGGAGGGATGCTAATGTATTGGATTACAATGGTTAGATTGTTTGTATTTGTTTGTTGATATATATTTAAAAAAAAATACGTGTTTTATCTGTGACATTTTCTCTCTGTTTATCGATTTTAAGCACCACTAATTTTTAAACGAACATCTCTTTATTTAATACTTTAGTTTCATTTCTTCAAATGTATTTACACTATCAAGGACAATTAGAAGCCGTTCGTATGTCTGTGGTTCTATATACACGGCTATGTGATGTTCCGACTGAGGTTTTGGTATAACGGTTTGTCGAGACTGGATGGATCGTTAGACGGGTGCGGTGCGCCTCAGCGGTTACCTCGTCACATCGGGTGCTGTTGTGTGGTGGCTTTGTGGAATCGCCTTGGGCTAGTCAACCGCTGTTCGCTACCAAGATGGTCCCCACAAAGCCAGCTACCCTAACGAGGTCTGAGACACGGTGCCACAACTTCTTATAGTCATCAGCGTATCATTAATGCCTTTCAACGTCGGGTCATATGATACAGTCTGACAACCGCTGCACCAAATTATTTTCGTCACTGTAACAATGTCTGATTATGCTGTCGCGTTGTATGACAAAAGACTTGGTATTCAGCATTATGCAGGCAAAACTTGGCTTCCCCCGGGCTGCGGCCCGCGCCACAAAGTCACACTTAGGGGAGGACCAAGAGGAGGAAATCATACACAATTGGAAACGGTAATGATGGGTTCGGTAGATAGACCTGTGTTTATCTTTTCTAAGATAATAAATATGACGACTGATTAACGGGAACTGTTAACGGTAAAGTCAGGAAAAGAAAATGTCCTTAACAATACCAACGTGTGCTCTCGGTATAAACAGTATCAGTAACACAAAGACTCTATACACACTTCCAATTAATCTTCAAAACACTAATATCGCCGTGAAATGTTAATTCCACTTGTCCGTCAACCAAATATCTAGTCCGTTTTATCAGGTTTGTATGGCACAGAATACAGCCTTAATGGAATACATTTTTACTGCAAGTAATGATATCGTCTATTATCATCATAATTTTCATTTTTCTACTTTTTATAGGATGATTCTGTGAAAATATGAGCTCGCTCGCTTTTTTCAGATTTAGGTGATATAAAAATTCTCCAAATACAACCCGTATAGTATGGTATTGTAACAATAATGTTTTTTAATGTTTTTTTTTTTTTTTTTATTTGCGAAGTTCAATACCTTTCTAACGAAAAAAGGATTCATAAATAAAACTCTGTAATACGTCAACATTTGTCGTAATACTTAGGTGTTAGAACTCATTTTAAAACGAGATCGTGCGTAATAGTGGTTTATACCACAGACCAAATCGGCCGTCTTTTTGTTTCCTGGGGTAAAGGTTTACACCACGAGAGAAAACATTAAAATGTATTTCATCAGTTTTTAGAAAATCGATTATATAATCAATTGCAATTTTATAACATACTGTTTTAGGATATGCACATATTATATTACGGTTTATAATTAGAGATGCTATTTTACGTCAGTGTGTATTAGTATGCTGAGCACGTTTACAAGTGCCTTTGTTCATTTTCCTGATTTAGCCGTAATTACCCTTTATATAGCTTGTGGAGAAATATGGTTTTTTTCCACGTATATAGAACGAGTTTTGTCACATTGCTTTTCCCCCTATTTTATGCCTTGTATTATCGTTATTCGTGATTAAAATCCGTCATTGTTCAATCATACTAGTGTTTGATTTACTATATTTTGTGTTGATACAGATAAATATGATATTTTGAATTGAACAGAATTTATTTGAATTGATTTTTAAAAGGCATCGATGAATATTTTGCCATTCCAAATACAAATGCAGATTCATTCAAATGGGCCACCAGCACTTGGAACATAATTTTGATCGTATGTCTGTGATCATATTTTTTTTATAGTGACTTGAAGAGACAATTTTTTTTATTTTGTTCAATTTAATTCAAATTCGATTTGATATTACACCTGTTCATATAACCACCCATAAGTCGAATGCTAGTTTAGATTTTATTTTTACAGTTATTTCCGTTGTTCTATTTTGATAACAATCTACAAGATTATTGTTAACCTAAAACGACAGTTTTTATTATCTTTAGCAAAAAAATCATGAGTATCATGATGTTTCATAGAAATTTTAATGTATTGCTTTGTCCTTTCGGATTTTAAGAAAAATAAGAATCATACCATGTTATTGGCAAGATAATATATATTATAATTATACTCCTAGGATTACATTGTAGCTTATTCGACTTGTTATATTGTTGAAAATATCCTTCAGTTCAAATAAAAGATTTCTTATGACTTTCGCAAATTATTCATTATGTTCAGATAGTTGACTAGGAGTTGGTACTATCGATGGTTTACGTGTAATAACCCTGGAATGTCACAGGTAAGTTTTATCAATGGCATTGTTTACATTCCCACCATTAACCACCACCTATTGATTTTTCTTACAACTTATCTTCCATATAAGGGCATATCTACTACATAACCTATTTCGCGTATTGTTAAAAACGCCCACTCACATTACCTTTGTATAATATAGTGCGGGGTACTTTAAACGATAAATCGGGCCCATTCACAATTCAACTAGCACGTAGCCAAACTATAATATTACATAATATGAACAGACGAACATTCTTTAATGAAGATGTGACAAACAGTAAACACGTCACAAATTTGATTTATCGTCACTAAAAGACAAACATATTGTCGTTGTCCCTACGATGACGCCAAAGAATATGGTAATGAGCTTACCTGTGTTTATAACATGTTCGTAAACAAGTTTTATACAGTTGTTTTTAAATGATAGATTGTGTTTTAATTGAAATATTTAACTAAAAAAAATCTAGACAATAGAATATACATTGAATGATAACCTTTCCTAGGTTCACCAGTAGTGGAAAACTGGAATTTCCGATTTTGGGGTTACTCATCAAGTATATCTACGTATGTACGTAAAGTGTATGTGTACCTACTCACCTCGACCGCTTCTCCCAACGAAGCGAAGATCGTTGAATTTGGCCACTTGGTGCTTCATATAAGCCGTGCTATTCCGTAATTCCGGGCAATAATTTTCATCATTGCCAGCAGTAATGGTCACTCTTGTACCATCTTTTACCTCCCCAAGAGACACGACTTTAAAAGCCACGGGGAGGGTCTTGTTAGATCGCCAATGGGAGGGTAAAACTGAGCAGACGAAATTCGGACTTCCGGTCCGTACGAGTTCCCCGGGGTGGTCACTTAACACAGAACTGAGTGTCCTCTCCCCCGGGACAACCTCGGTCATGTTGTGAGGCGAATCCGGGAACGGCCGAAGACCGTTTAGATCTGTTGGTAAATGCATATATGTGGTTAGATATGAGAAAACACAACACAAGATTTCAGTAACAGAATAAATACAAGCCAACCGCTCGCTTGCCCTGCGGTTTTATGAATGAGACACGGTATGTAGCGGTTTTACTATAACGTTGGATTAGCCACTCCTTCGCATGGCTGAGTCAACAGTACTCCACACAGTTAGTGACATATTACTACGCCCGATATACTGGTAGATATTATCAGGATTATTATGAACATTACAGAAGTGTTTCGTACTCAAACACACTAATAAACTAATCTACAACGTAGTGGACTGACAAATCAAATATGACATCCATAATACACTTATCAACACGAGATTAGATAGAGAACTACATTTTCAGCGGAGGATTATTTTGATCTGTCAATCAAAACCTAATACACAGTTGCGCACTTTACCTGTACACGAGAGAAAGCCCAAACATAAGGAAGTAGCAGTGAGCTTTAAGCGAGATGACAGCGGTGTGATAGATGGTTACTAGTTAGTATTGAGTTCAGACGTGTCAGGGGTCTGATCGGTATCCATGCACTGTCCCTGAATATTGGACTGTTATAATTAGTATATAAAGCTAGCACACTGCATGAGTACCTTTTGCGATAAAATCAAAACATAATCTTGACTCATATATTTTCGTTGCGTTGTAATTAATGACTAGCTCGGAATGAAAACAAACAATTCTAAAGTAAACATTTAGACATTTTTGTAGTCAAATATTATACATATTTTTAAAATTTTCAAACAAGGATATTTTTTTTTGTATATTGTTGTACACAGGATATGAAATTATCTTCGCCACGTGATTAATATATGACAATACGTGAACACACCCTTGTTGTATATGTTAGACGTGCGCATACAAATATAACCTATTGTGTCATGATACAGCGATAATCAAAAATGACAATCATTCCTGCTGGCTGGCCTGTGACGTCACAAAGGATTAAAACTTTCAGGCGTCATTTAAAGATGCTCCACCGCTGACAAATGGTATTTTTTCACTATCAAAAACAGGAGCAGACGATTTGGTATTTTTCTTCAGTTACAAAAGTTACTCACTTCACACCATTACCACCATTGAAAAGTTTGAGCTTCTAATTTTACTTAAAGTTTAAAATATAAAAAATAATTAATTGCATCCCGAAAAAATTCCCTGGCACTATATCCTATATGGAATGAATTACTGATTGCGCATGCACCAAAAGCAAAACAAATTATTTCATATTATGTTTTATGTTAATTAGACATACATATACACGATTAAACACCAATTATTGTTCAAATGATGAGTATCATTTATGCTCTGTCGGCGGTGGAGCATCTTTTTTTTTTTTTTTTTTTTTTAATATACGTTAAATCTTTGGTCATGATTTTTATTTTATTATAGTTTTAAAGATGCTCCACAGCCGACAGAGCATAAATGATATTCATTATTTGAACAATAATTGGTGTTCAATCGTGTGTATGTACGTCTGATTAACACAAAAAAATAATATATATATATATTCATTTTGGCTTTGGTCATGCGCAATCAGTACTTCATTCCATATAGGATATAGTGCGTCGGAATTTTTTCGGGATGCAATTAATTCTTTTCTATATTTTTAACTTGACGTAGAATTAGAAGCTTAAACTTTTCAATGGTGGTAATGGTGTAAAGTAAGTAAATTTTGTAACTGAAAAAAAATACTAAATCGTCTGCTCCTGTTTTTGATAGTGAAAAAAACTATTTGTCGGCGGTGGAGCATCTTTAAGTACGATTGATGTAACTCGACTAAGGATTGCTATAAATCTGGTGTCAAAGGGCTGAAGCAATAACTTGTACGAGACCTGCATATTTTCCAATGTCGCATTCTGCAACGGAACCCAAAATAGAAATATGCAAATGAGATGAAATTGATTAAACGTTTGAAGTTTAATATTGTGATTGATCATTCAATATGCGAACATGGGATTTCAATTTCACTTACCTTTTTACATTTTTTTATCTTACATTTTTATTTACAAAGGATTTTATATCGAATTTTGTAAACGTTATCGCATACAAATTACTATCACATAGACGCTTATTTGAAAACACTTTTTTATATTGCTTAAACAAATAAATCCATTAACCAGTCTGATTTATAAATCATTTTACGTAGAATTTCAAACATTATGTTTGAAAACAAACATATGTTTGAAAACAAACATTACTCCATAAAACCATTTTGGAACTATTCACACTTGTGTATAATATATATTAAAATGCTACATGACGCTTTGAGGAAATCTCAGCCGTTAGTTGAAGAAAGACTTTCTATTTTGGTATCTCTCCAAGTATTTCCTGGATTAGTGTCTGACCTCGTTTATTGTATGAAATACAGAGGATAAATGCAATCGAAAGGAGAAGGGAAATCAAGCATTGTAAAGCTTTCCTTCTATATTTGGTTTTTTAATTTTATCATACATGAATTACGCCTTATTTTTGTGCTACATTATATACACCGTGGACTTGGCACGGATTTATCACAGGGATCTGAGAATTAGTTACAGATTATATAATCATGGACCCACCAGAGTGCCCTAAGACCATTTTCAGATGTTTTAGAGGCTCGTATATAGTACCATGTAGAGTATGATTTTTATCGTTTTTTAATCTAGACCTCTAAAACGTCTAAAAATGGTCTTAGATCCCTGTGGGATTTATAACCAACGCTCAATATACAACCGTATAATATACATTGTCACATTCAATGTATATTGACCGTTAGTAGGAAATTGTGCCAAGTCCCTGTGCATGGTTACTATGGTGTGAAATATGACTTTAATACAGAAGGAGTGAGTATGGCAGATATTAAATGCTATGAATACCGGATACGTTAATTTTTACCAAAGGCATCATGATATAAAACAAAATGTGAATATGAATTTTTAAACATATAGATATATGACGCAAGTACGTGTCATTTTCTTGCGGATGTTAACTCACAAAAATTAGGAGTGTTTCTAATTTCATTTAGAATTCCGTTTAACTAATGACGTTAGTCATAACTATATGTCTTTAGCTATGGCATTTCGACACTCATCACTAAAAGATTTAAAATTATATCTGTGCGTGCACTACAAACAATTGAACATCATACACTCGAATGTAACTTGTTTTGCTCGAATAAGACGTTTAAGTCGATTTAAAGTCTCTACGCAACTACATGTAGTTTACTGTGCACTATCCCGCATATATTATAGTTACAATAAACTGTTACTCCAAACACTCGGATTACTATTTTCAAAATTCCTCCTTTTTTAAGATAACGAGTTTGCACATTTAACTAAAGTATAACGCAGGATACGTAACCTTTAAAAACACACATTATAGATAACATTCATGAAAAACAAGTCACTTTATTTTTACGACTTCAAAATACTTCAGTGATATCGTAGTGACACAAAAAATGTAACAATTTTATAAATTTGAAATTAACGATGCACTGTTATTTATTGAATTGCAGAAATGAACACTACACGAATATTAATTTCCGCATATATATCCTTTTGTTTTCTGTCGTTTCTGTAAACGTCAAATAAGTTTTTAATTAACTTTAGATACGAGTGATACACGTAAGTATTTATGTATCTATTTTCTGTGTACGTATATATAAAATCAATTTATTTTGAAGAAAAACATTTTTTGTCAATTATTAGAAAAAATCCAAAACAACGAAGTAATCAACTTTCCAATAGAATATTTAAAATATGCACGCACTGGACTGCAACTGTTTCATAAGCATTCGCACTCGATAATTTACTTAAATAAGTAAGTTAGACTTTTAAATAGTGTCAAATATCCATAGTTTTTTTTTTAAATGATGTGATTTGTATTATATGTATTTTAATTCTCAATCAAACATGCAATCATTCAAGTTTACATGAAATTATTGAAGTCGTTGTAAGTTCATTTAAACTAAATAACTCTCAAACTACAGAAAATACATTTGTCAACATTTTCCCTCAAAAAATAATAATACATGTAGATCTAATCAATTTTAAGGCGATTTGATGTTACGGAGATTAAACCTATGTGTACAGTTGCACAAACTCGTACATGATTATTAATTAGACGACCTTGTCTAAATCGTACTTAACCGATTTTGTATTTTGTTCTTTTAACGTCCTCGGTGTTTGTGGTTTACTTAACCGCAAAGTTCGAGTTTAAAAGTCATTGAGGACAGTTTCTTTATATATATACACCTCTACATACACATGTGGTGTTTTGTGATAACGTGAATCACCTCAAACTGAAAGTAGGTTTACCCGGAAGTGCAAACTGTAAAGTATTACTGCGCATGCCCGAGAGAAAGTAGTTCGACGGAAGGATCGAGTGCAGAGTTTACATTAGGAACTTGGACAGAGAAAACGTCACATGTATGTAAAATTTAGATTATTACAGAATGGAATTACAAAAACCATATATCTAAAACAACCTGTGGTATGTGTGGGAGATGTCTGTTCTCGAATATTGCAATGACAATCGATAATTGCAGATCGAACTCCACGTGTTTCAACAATAACATGTTACTCCCAAATATTTCGGCAGCCGACCGTGACTTGACCGCGTTTGATTTTGGACGTGGGCGTTTGATGACTTAAGCGAATTGGGACATAATAAGGTGGCCCTTGTGATTCATACTTTGGACGTAACCTGCCCCCATTCAACATTCCACTGATACTACCACTAGTGTGCCCACTGTCTTCCATTGTAAATTTGACCATGACTTATAAATCCAGAATGTAAACAAACATGTTAAGTACGTTGTATAATGATCTGTATGATGATGAGCACCGTAGGGTTCTGCTTTTTATTTCTTGAATGCGAAAAGTGAAATAGGTTGGTCCCCCTACAGTAATAAGGAATTAAAAGGAGCTGAGTCACATGGATTGGGGGAGAGCCCCAAACTAAGATCAGGAACAGCTGTGTCACACATTGAAATGATTTTAATTTTCCAGTGGTTTCTTCAATTTAGAATTTAATTAAGATTTAATGTTGAAATCCTATTTAATGGAATCAAAATAGCATGATGGAAGATGTGATGAATTATGCAATAGTCTGTACTTTTAGTTTTAATCAAATGTGAAGTCTCTCCTGTCTATCTGATCAACACTTTTTTTATATTCATCTTGTAGTCATTTGTCACAAATTTTTTTTATATTCATCTTGTAGTCATGTGTCACACATTTTTTTTATATTCATCTTGAAGTCATGTGTCACAAATTTTCAAATGAAAGACCATTTAAAACACTTTATTAATTCTGACCGCTAAGATCATTTAAAGATCAGAGCCATGTCAGGAAACAACATGCTCTAACTATTTCAGTGGACAAAACATTTCCATTATGACATAAATTTCAGTTTAGGTGAGGCATACAGTCAGGATTGATAATCATGCATGACATGCAAAGAAAAATAATGTTAACTTATCTTTTAGTTAAAACGTTAATCAGTACATGCAATTTAACCCCTAATAATTATGGTCTTGGTAGATTAAGATTTAATTATATATACAAACATTTTAAAATAAAATTTATGAATATTTTAAATAAAAATATAAATGGAACAGCAATTTCAACAAGAAATCAGCAAATAATTGCTTAATGCATAATGAATTTATGCATTTTGGTTAATTTTTGGACAAAGAGCACAAAATAAGACTTTCTTACTGGAAGATTGAAACACAGATTTAAGACACAAATTATATGCATGTATACAGTGTATATGAAACCTGCCTTAGCAATCACATCTGTATTAACATTTGATTAAGACCACCTGCTTATTAAAATCATTTTCTTAGGGTTCCAAATGGTCATTTCTTATACAATTTGACATGTGTAAAAAGGCATTGTCCCATGGGTGGTCTTTCTCTCAGTAGACAGGTTTGACGAAATCAAAAAAAATCCTGTCATAATATTAAGCTGCCTGGTTAGAAGTATCTATGATCTTTATCAACTGCTGTGAGGGTTTATGGCTAAAACATGCATTGTGGGTCATAATTTTCAAATAATTAAAAAAATTTAGATCAAAAAACAATTTTCTAAAATGATCCCTGGTTTGCAGTCAGCGATTCACAGCGTAAATATATAAATATTGCTGGTGACCACTTCTTTAGTTGCATTTATATACTGGTACATACCATTGAATCTAATGGATGATTGAAGCACTTTGAGTTTCCATGCTTATTGTTATTGTTAAGTAACTGATGTATTACTATACCCAAAGGGATAAATCTGTAAGTTTGTGTACATCATATCACTTAGTTAGTATTTAATGCCCAGCAGAAATAGTTGTGGTCAAGCTGACATTCATTGGAGGATCTAACCTCTTACTTATATAGACTGATGTAGAACTGGACATTGGTCATCTGTTATGGTCATCTGTCCCACATATCATTCTGCTATGTGCTGTGCTTTGTTGTAATTGATACAGGGATTTGATGGGGCTTAATTCTTCCACTTGAATGGGCAATGGTAAGAAGTAGATGCCCACCCACATCCGAGTGGTCATTTGTGGTCAACTCTGATATCTGTGGTTACTAAAATACCTCTGTAATTCGGTCAAGGTTGGGATTTCTAAGGATTGTTCATCTGTGTACTGGGTGTGTGTGGCCCAGTGTAAGACTCCACATCCTGTTACATTTATCTTGCCAAGGACAGCTTAATATTAGGTATACAGCAGGGGGAGGCTTGAAATAATGCTAATTTATGCTATAGTTAAAAAAATCCTTCAATTTAAACTCATATTAGTATGATATAGTGGTACATTGTATTATATATATAGCAAATAGGTATTGCAAAACAGAAAGCATTGTCTTACAAATTAGAAAAGAGCATCTTGAAGTTATATAATTAATAAGCCAAGAATGTTACTAGGTCAGAGTATCTGACTGTGTTACCCTGTAAAACATTCGATGTATACCCTGTATTTAGTGTTGTCGTCACTAACTCATACAAACAATGTGTCGTTAGGCAAGTGACAATATTACATCATTGGTCCTCTGTTAGGACGATGACAAGGTCAATGACTGTCAAGTGTCCTTGAACTTGTATCCTTGGAAATGATTTCTTCAAGGTCAGCGTTATAGTCCATGCAGTGAATGATCAGTAATAGTTTGTGGTTCCTGATATATAGTGGGTGTAGATTAATGTCACTGTTGACTGAATATGTTGGATGTTGATTTCTTTGTGTGGATCATGATGCAGCCTTTCTGTCTATAAGGATTGTTTAGTCTGTTAAAGACAATCTTCCTACACCTCATAAATTATAAGATTCCTTGCTTTAGGAAGACATGTGTGGGCAGCATCATAAACATGGTGACAGAAGTCAATGTGGGTGGTGCCTGAGAGCTGTACTGTTCATGTGTGCTGGTTCAAATTTGGTTGCATTGATTTCAGCAGATGATATCATAATGATATCCCATAAGTCATCGGATAATGCTAAATACTTCATACATAATTTTTGTTCACACATTGCAATTTGCTATTTAGAAGACTTAGTTCATTAAATAGTAATTCCTCCAGAAGATGAAGATGTATGTACACAATCTTTACGGTCAGGCATGGTTTGGTTTGGCTTGTTTCCAGTACAAAGATTAATTATTATAACATAGGTGACCCTTCAATAGCTTGCTAAAAAAATTTCATAGGAAGTCTAAATTAATTTAAAAAAAAGAATTTGCCACTAATTTCACATTTAACCAAATTAACATGTAATAAAATTCTTATGAACTAGTTTATTAGCTCCCCAGTGTTCGAAGGAATAACTTTTGATAATGAAGAGTCCCAAAGACTTGATAGTGGTAGAAGGTTGAACTTAAAGCTAATATGCCTTGAGGCTGCATGGGACTAGAATGACTTTCATTTGTATCCTAGAGCTTCATAAACTCAAATGAGTGTATAACCATCATTATAGGACTACAAGAATTAAGCCATAAAATAACACTTTGTAACTTTGTAATGACTTTACAAATAGAAAAATAAATAAGTGGATTAGGATTATCAAGATATGCATGACTACCATCCTCGATATTCCGGGAGTTACTATCACTTGTTATTTATAACAAAAGTGAGTTGTAACCTTTGGAATATCGAGGATGCATTACTCCTTAAGCTTGATTATCTTTGATACCTTTATGAAGTGATTTTATGTATAATACATATCTTTTGTTTTGTTAATCTTGGTTTAATTGGTTACATGTAAAATTCACCTATGTACCCAAATTTCCAAGTACATGTACCTGGTACAATTATATTTGTATTTGGAAGAAGGTCAATATTTAATCACTGAAGTCAGACCACACCAGGATTAAAATGTCAGGGAACTTTTAAAAGCTCATTTATCATGAACATTTGAACTACAAAACTTAAAAGAATTAAATAAGCACCAGATTAGCATTTAGATGCATGTCCATAAATAAAAAAGTAAATCCAGAGAATTGGACAAGGACAAATTATTTTATACAATCGGATGTATATAGGTTTGTACATGTCTGGAGCAATCTCCAATGCAGTCTATACATGTCTTTCATTAATACCATTTGATATAGATATTCTTAAAACATTCTTGTCAAATTTCCAATTTATTTTAAAGGTTGACTGAATGATTCATATTAATTGGATTTGGTCCAAATTAAACAAAAAGGAAAAAGAAAACTTTTTGTACCTCATCCTTGCTATAATTACAGCTGCTGGTGTTGTGGGACTGATAAGACTGGCTGTCGCTGTAGGTCATACAGCCCCCACAACATCAGCATTTATTGATCAGATCATTTATACAATCCCACTTAAAGGCCATTCTACTATTTACTAATGTTTGTTCCATGAAAGTGACATTAGTTTAGCACCAAAAAGTTTCTGTAATATTCTGGGTCCTGAGTTTAGGTTTAAAGTTTACCATTAAATGTTAGATTACCTCCCCTTGATTTGTAAACTAGAATCAAACATTTAGTAGTGATGAAAATTACATAGTTCAATGTTGATGATTTACAAAATCCTTGATACTAGTGGCTATGAAGGTCCTTGAAAGAGATTTGCTTGCCATACACTTAAGGATATCCGTGTGGTAGAAGTGGCTGGGAATCCCACCAATATCCCTTCAAGCATGCAACCGAACAGACCACAGACCACATGACCTGTGTACCGCAAGGTGCTCACTCTCAGCCGATAGTATAAACAATAACAAACATTTGATTTCTTAGAAGTAAACTAAATCAGACATGTATTTCAATACATGTTATATATATGTATTTCTTGGTATTAAGGGATTTTAATGTGAGTGAGGGAAAAGAGTATAGGAATTATGTAAGCAGGTGCTGGATGGGCTAGTATATTGTTGGTTTGATTTTTTGGTTTTTAATACTTTATGTTCTATTAATGGCCAGGGTCATGTAAAGACTTGCCAGGATTGTTGGCGGAGGAATTTAGAGCCAGAGTTCACGGAGAAAAAACACTGACCAGCTGTTGGATAATGTTGGAAATACAGAAAAAGCTACATATACAAAATGTACATGTATGACATTATTCCAGTTTAGTTTCATAACAAGTGATTGACATGACATGCATTCTCAGATGCTTATGGTAAAATTTACATGGAATGTTGTGTATAATAGTGGCATATCAGTTAACAAAAGCCTGAAAAATCTTAAAAGCTAATTACGTGGTGTAGATAGTAACATGTTATCAATAGATATAATCCCTGATTTTTACAGCATTTATGATATGATAAAACGCCTTATTAAAGCTGAAAAATGAAACACTTTGCTATTCATAGCAAACTGAGTAGGCACGTTCGAGGAAGGTTGATTGAATGTGATATCCACCTGTACGTATATGTAACCACTGGTATATACCTTGGAGTCCGGCACACCTGTAAAATTGTAATCAAAACTTCCATGTAGAACTGCCCATTGATATAGAATATTGATAATACAAATATATATAACATTGGTAAATATATGATTTGCAATTTCAATGGGTTTAAGATCATTGAAGCCTTGCCACCATTTTCATGTGAATTTGTAATATGTTTATGAAGCTGATTTGTATGTTAAAGGTGTAAACATTTCAATAAGGTTTCCAGTGTTTCTTGTTGATCTCTTTACTCTGATAGTGAAGAAGGTGTAACATTACATGTCATGTATAGGTAAAGTTTCACTGAACTTGATGAAATCAAAAGAATAAAGAACAAAAAAGAAATGGTATCAGTGACATATTCTAAGAAAATCACTTAACTGTGACAAACGTTAAAGGGACTATTGAAAAAACTGCGGAAGTTCTTTTATCGTATATCCGTTAGTCATGTAGACATGTGAGGTGAATTAGGATAAGATGGCAGGTTTGAACACCCAACAGTTATAAATACTGACTTTGTGGGGGATTTAATGGTGATAAAATCATACATATACAATTTCACTTAAAAAAAAATCATAAATTGGAACATTTTCTGTCCACCTAAAATCTTTTAAGATTTGCATATGTATGACAGGCAGTGTGTCACGGTATGTTACGATATGATCAGTTAGGTACAAAGAATGTTATCACTTTGGCGGTTTGAATCCTACCTTTGATATAAGTCATATATAGAATTCTTATACATTGTCAATTCAGTAACAGGGTTCCTGTATGAATGAAAATGACCAGTGTATGTAAATTAAGTTAGATGTTGCTGGACTAAGGTGATTGTGGTCCATTGTGTGTCGAGGTTGGATAAGAAACTTGCGGTTTTTCCTTGACATCAAAGCTAGATGCCTCCTAGCTGTTGTTGTGCTGGATTATAATGTGACCAAGTACAACTTTGTATCAGCTGGGATATCGGTCATTGTGGTTTTAGGGGAAACCCTAAATCCTTGGAGGTAATGAAGGTCGTTCTTGTGTGGTTTGGAGAAGGTTATGGAGATCAATGTTGACAAAGTTTACTAACCATTCACAAATTGCCAAATCAATTTAGTATGGATCTTTTCCTTATAGCTTGTTTATTGAGGTTTGGTATGTTGTCTTTTTGTGAAAATTCAATGAAAGTAATTGTAATATTTAAAGTTTGTGAAATTGATACATGCTAGTTGTTATAGATTGGTCAATTGGAATTGTCAACAAGGTTATTTTGTAAGAGAGCGTAGGAATAATATACTATTTGTCACTTTGTCACCAAAACACCTTCATGTGGTGGAGTGTGCCATGGTCATGCATTATCAAATTGGGTAATTGTGACCTACTTTTTGAAAACAGACAGGCATATTTTATAAAGGAATATATATATGATGATAATTATCATTAATTGTCATATTCAATTCAATCTCTTGAGTTCATTTCTGGTATGACTGACATATAACATCAAAGATGGTGCTTCATAATTTGTCATTTGGTTCTGTTCCATTCATTGCAGTATAAGAAAAGCGGTCACACATATATATATATATTAAATATGTGAAGTCTTTAGATACATGTATAAGTCTAGAATAATTTATTTGTGAGATCGTACTCTAGTATTCTGGGTGATTCAATCTACATTGATTTTTGATAGGTCCTTTTTATGGTTGAAAAACCATGGGTCTCGCAGTGTTAAGTATGACCCAGTTATAGAATATCTATGGGTAATGGATGTCTGTAGATTATCAGGAAACTTCGAATGTAAGCCTTCCCTGATGCTGAAAGCATGTAGATTACCAGTATTTTCGCTTTCTTCTGAAGAAGCTTTAGCAACTGCAACAGGTTTTATTTATGCTGATCAAAGTGCATTTCTTGAAGGAGGACAATTACTTTTACAGCTTCCCCAGGGCTAGTTAAATGTCCACCCACTCAAACCTAACATAAAGGCTTAACCCAAAAAATTTACAAGTACCAAAGCTTCTGATGTTTGTTTGCAAAACAGAATAAAACTTTATTGTGTAATCACTAATTGTCTTTATGTTTTGATTTTCCTGTTGTCTAGTCATATGTTTTAAATACATGGATATTTTCAGAAATCAACATGTTGCAACAAAAGAGTGAAGAATTCATGGATGTAAAATCAATGTGGCCATATGTTCTGGTCATAATCTAGGTTTGCACTGTGTCTGGATACTTGCATATAGCTTAATATTGTTACAGTAAATTTATATTGGTGATAACCGATATAACTGGCACTGAAAAAAAGATTATTTTAGATTTAAAATTAGATGATCAAGTGTACAAAGAGTATTAGATAACTAACACAATTCTTGGACATGGTCTAGATTATGTGTTTCTATCTATTTACCACCGGTACAGGTATGTATTTAATAATATCATAAAATATCTGTAAAAATAAGTACATGTATTTTTACTCTTGTCTCAAAATGGTCATCACTTTTATTTTGATGTGTGACTGCATTGTCAGGGACAGTGTACTATATATATCCCTATATACAGTGCCTGAAGTTTCCACATTAGAGTTCATATGATAGGCAATGTCAGACATCCTTGTATCTCCATCTGTCCATGGTCTACTGTCACAGAAAACCTTAGCAAGATTTCACTGTTGCATTATCGTGATCAACGCCTCCAAACTTTTCTTATCTCCATGACAACAGGACTTTTTGTGACCACCTCTCACATTCTTTATGTTTTTTTCCTGACCTTTGCAGGTTTACTTATCACAATAAATGTGGCAGGCAACCAGAAGAAAGGTTAATTTCTTTCTGGCTCTTGATCAGGATGATCAGAGGTGTCATTTCTGCTTTGACATGTCGATAAAGATCTGTGCAATGAAACATCCTGAAATCTAAAAGCCTGCTGTGGCACAGTACTGTTCCATGCCACAGTGTTAATTGAAGAGGTCTAAAATTTTGTGCTCAGCTTCATGTATATTTTGTATTTTGGGTTGATATATTTATTTTATTATTTAAAGAAAATTTTGTGGAAAAATTAACGTTCTAAGATTTTTTTTGACTACTGAATATGTAAAAGTAATAATTCTCCACATTTAAGAAGATACAGTCTGCATCCCAGTTAGAGTATTGAAGGATGCTTCAATGTAAAGGTATTAAAAGATTCTACTGTTAAATATCTCCACCTTTGAGATTTGAGCTGAAAACTCAATAATGTTGAACGGCAAGCTGTCAGCTATTTGCCACGGGTATGAAATTTTCTTTGAAAACTCTTAATATTCTTCATCAAAATATGGCACTTCCTATATCCTAGTTCATCATAAGATGTAAGTTGTATCAGAAAGAAACATGTATCTTCAGATACATACAAATTTTGGAATAAGAAGGGACTCAGGAGGGGTTGGGATGGGGTAAATGTACTGAGAGTGATCTGACATCAACAAGCACACTTGTATAATAATAGTGTACCTGTATATATACCTGTATAACAATTAACCTTTGGTATACAACATGTATTTGACATATAGACAATGTATTACAGAAATACCTGTAACAGAAAAACAATTAAGCTACTTCCACAAATCACTATTATCGCTATCTATAGGCCTAAATCACTTTTGAATCTGGATTAATTGCATTAAAAAAATATCATCTAAATGTTTATGATTTTGTCCTAAATGAAAACTGATGATCAAAATAAAGCCAGAATTAGGATGGGAGAGGTTTATGATGCTGGTGTGATACTCCCTGTGGAAAAGGCTCGTGTTTCCCGGCCCCACCCACACACCTTTCAGCATGCCTGATATCTCAAATCCTGGAATCGTGTACAAATGTCAACCTGATCCCTGTGACATTAAACGTGACCTAAAGTTGTTCTTGTAATTGCAGCAGGGATCTGGGAGTGCGGAGATGCTGGGGGACCAGCCACTGAGACATTTAACATGAAACTGTGGTCGTGACAATTTCCTTCATTAGCCTTCACAGACCATATTGATTTTCTAATGTGAAAACACAAGATGTAGATTCTCTAAAATCTGGTCTTTTGTGGGTTTTGACATTTAAGAAGATTTGTGAGGTTTATAATGAAATTGTAATGAATAATGGTAATTTGGTTGTGGAACTTTGATGGTGTGTAGGTATAGCTTAAATATCAGAGGTCTCTGGTGGCTTTTGATTGCCACGATATAGCTAATGCAATCATGCTTGGGACACATGAAGGACATTGAAGAGGTTAAAATGCATTAAAATCACAACCTGAATAATCATAGTGCATTTATCCAGAATTGTGTCAAGGTCAATTCAGGATTTGTATAGGTATAGAAAAGGTCACATCAAGATAATAGCATGCAGCCAGTGTAGTATGAGGATTAATAAGAATAGTATAAAGTCAGTCAAGGTCACAACAGTATTAGGACAGTCAAGGTCACTACAGTATAAGGTCAGTCAAGGTCACAATAGTATTAGGACAGTCAAAGTCACAATAGTATAAGGTCAGTCAAGGTCACAATTGTATAAGGCCAGTCAAGGTCACAACAATATAAGAAGGACAGTTACGGTCACAACAGTATTAGGACAGTCAAGGTCACAATAGTACAAGGTCAGTCAAGGTCACAACAGTATTAGGACAGTCAAGGTCAAAGTTCAGTCAAGGTCAAAAAATTGTTACTGGGTAGGATTATCAAGATCACATTAGAAGTAGGATATTAGGATAGTGATATATCAAATGTAGGACAGTCTGAATCATACAAATTTAGGACTGCCAATGTCGACCATTGTATTTGGTGAATTTAGTCATGATATCAGGATATGTTTCCTTTGAGAAAGGATTTTAATGAATGATTATTGTTTTAGTTATAACATAAACCATTAAACAAACATTCTGAATTTTGTACATTGTAATGCATATATATGTAGTATCAGAATTGTGTGGAATGTTATTTAAGTTATCACATAATCTGCCCGCTTTCCAGTGAATTCACCCATGTAATATTTTCTCATAGTGTTGTAACCTGGAGTATTTTTATTGGTTTGAAATTTATTGTGACATCATGACTTGGCTTCAGTAAACAATGATTTGACGTCCAGATTCGAAGATGTCACATGACAAAATGGCTGTGTGACACTTTGATTTTTGCAAAACATTTTGTAGTTGAGTAATAAAAGTATCTTGATATTTGTTTCATATGAAATTTTACAAAATGTGTCTTGAAATTTTTAATGTTACTTGCCAAAGCTCGGTAAAAAAAACCAAAAAAACTACTTCTGAGCCTCATTTTATGAAATCTTATTTGTATTACAAATTATTAAATAAACACTCATTTAAGATTCTATATTTCTGATGAATGGAGATTCTTTTAAGTGCTGAGGAAAATGATGTAGCATTAATTTCAATTGGATGTGTGAGTAACCAAACGATTGACACTCTCAATTGTACAATGATAATTACTTCACATTTATATATGGTAGTTTATGTATGTGTTGAACTTCTCCTTGGTCTTTAAGAAAGATGTTTTCTTTTGCCATGATTGCATGTAACTGGAATTTGTAATAGAACAAAAAAACGATAAATGCAATAAATATGATACTAATCTGGAATCTGATCTTTACTTGATGGTATCCCAAATTCTCAACCTAATACGGTATCTCAACTTCCCCCAATCCTTTCTCTCCCAACATAATCCTGATGTCTTTTAGCTCCCACAAAGTTTTTCCTTCACCATCTTTTTGATTGCTGTTAAAAGCATGCTTGATTCAGCAGTTCATAATTTCTGTAAACTGAGACTAAGTGTGTAATTGTTGTACATATCCCTAAGCCTGATTGGCTAATGCATTTTGCTGATCCTAAGTGACTAAGTGCTATGTCTCCAATGTGATTGGCTATGTGATCGGTACCTGATTGATGTACAGATATTGAATAACCACCAATTTACTCCCTACATTATAGCTTTGTTAACAAGCCACTTGTTTAACCTTGAGGATTGTAAATATTTGAGGTATGATACATCAGTATGTGTGACCTTGACCTTCTACTTGAATTGCTGACCACATTCATATATATATACATGTATTCTTTATCACATATTTAACAATAAATGACCTGTGTCCAGTACCACAGGTGAGAGTGGTCAGTGCTAATGTTTTATTGACTCTGTAAGAATGTTTAGAAGTATAAAACATACCTGACATTGCTTGGATGGTTGTGGTTAGGCAGGGTAATGGCTGCCGGCACCAACACAAAGCCTTATGTCTGTTACTTAATAGCACTGGTGTTTGGCACCTAACTCAATGTTTATAAATTCTACCCTTGAAGTTTTTTCAGTCTTTTGTGTGAAAGGTTTAATGTGTTTCGATCTCAGCAATGCCAGATCTAGAGTTAAATCAATTGTTCTCAGATATCCATTCAAAATGTATAGACTTCTATAAACAGTCAATATTTAATTTTCATCAGAATTTTTGTTTTATATCTTATTTCTCCTTTATCAGACAGTTTTTCTCTCGTCGGCTTGGTTGGATTCCATTTTAAAAACCTGTCAATTTGAGCTAATATTATATCAAGTTATTTATATCTAGATTGTTATTGAGTTGAATTTGGATGCTTTATAAAAGTCTCTTCACTAAATTGTACCTGTAAATGTAATTACCATATTGCTTACCAGGAATATACTAAAGTTGATGTCTACATTCTCTAAAAAAATCAATAATGTATTAATTTGACCAATGGTAAAAAGACAAAATTTCCTACAACACTCACTTTAACAGTACTGATACACCTGTATGTCTGTAATAAGGACCACCCAAGTGACAAAGATAAAAAAAGGGTCTTTATAGCCAGGTGATCTCTATATACAGGTCATGTGTTAAAAAAGTGGTCTTCTCTATTAAACAGGTGGTCTTTACACAGAGGTGTTTTCTAACAAAGGTTTTAATGTATTCATATCATTTCGGCAAAATAGATTAACTTTTGATCTTATCCTACAAACAATTGAAATTTTCAAAAAACAATTATTTAATTATTAAGTCATGTTAAATCTATAAAATTCATATGTAGTTGCATAAAACAAGTTCTTTGCAGATGATAGAGTTTGTTATTTGGAGAAAATGTTTTGACTCGTTTACATTAAATACCATGTAATATAGAAGTAAGTGTATGATGTAGAAATTTATTTTGAGGTGAGATTTAGAATGATATAAACAGGTAAACAGCAGGTGGAGTTAACGTGACTTTGACCTAAAGCTAGATGTGGTCGCAGATGATGAGTTGACAAAATATTTGTGAATAAGTATTGGTATATAAATAAACTGTTTGAAATTTGATTGGTTGGAAGTCTAAGCAGGTGATTTTTAATGTTAATCCCAGCAGGTGTAAAATACTGCCAAATCATGTATATAGTGGTATCACCACTGGTCAATGGACATAATAGTCCTTGCATTATGAAAAAAATGATTAAAAATCAACGTATACAGATTTGTTATATGAGGAGTCCCTATGTCTAGTAAAGTGTAGCTATCTAATAAGATTTCACACAAGTATAAGTGGATGAATCACAAAACAGTACTGTACTGATGACCTTTAGATGCATTACAGGGACCAAATAAAGACCAATTTCCCTTTTAAATTTTTTATTGCATGAACAGTAAAACCTGTCTAATTGTGGCCATTTCTGTATAAAGACCACCTGTTTAATAAAACTACCTTTCCTTTGCCAGGATTCCAAATGACCAATTTCAAGACAATGGAACCTACATGCATATACATGCAGTTTTAATAGACTGCTTAGACTACCTTGTATATGTATTTTCAAGATTTCATGGGTTATTTTCCCAATAAAGAAATAAGAAAAAAATATGTATACTTATATCATTGGATTCCTGGAGGAAAAATGAAGTATTTTACTAATCAATAAAGTGCAGGCCCCTGATATTGTTGTATAAAAGTCACTGTAGTATTATTATATACACATACAATTTTGATTCTTGAAACATTTATGATGGTGTAAAATGTGTTTTGGAAGCAGATTTTGAGAAGGAGTTTTTTTACCATGTCCAGATTGCTGGATTTGGAAACAATGGTTAAGATATCCTAGTGGTCATCCTCACTGACCATTGTGGCATTCATGTGTAAATTGATATTTAAACCATTACAAGTCCGTCCACAATCCTCTGGGACCAATTAATCAACTGTGATCTTAAAAAACGGAAATATAAGGACCCTTAGGAATTACAACTATCTGGGCCTGAACTGAAATATCGATGACAGGGATTTATTGGGATTTGACATGGAAATGTTTACGAGGAATCTTGTACTATCTGAATACATGATGAAGAATTTTTACTGGTGATATGTTCACAAGATTTGCCAACCCGCGATGACCTTGTAGGCTATAGGCGTTGTATTAGGATAACAATCTTTCTTAATGGCTACCTCGCTCACATCTGCTTATTTCAATATGAACAATTGGGATTACAGGAATCAATTCCTACATGCTCACTCCTGATTTCATTTCCAAGACGAAATGTAAAAAAAAAGTCAAATTAAGTCTAGGGCATCTGTAATATTAACACAGCTACACAATAGCTCATCAAGAGATACTGAGCTTTACTTGGTTCTGATTGGGTGACTCTGGCTTATTAACAGACATTGAACCCCAGACAAAGGTGGCTATCATTTTACCATCACATACAAGATAACATTGGACAATACCAACTCATCTCTACAGCAATGTCAGCATCTGTCGTCACCCTTTTCTCAGTCCCTTACAATCCCCTCCCCACTTCATCTATCCCTTTCCTTTTTTCCCTCCTTATGCCCTTCACCTTCTCCTCCCTTCATTTTCTCTCCTCGCCCACTGTCCCTCCTTCTCCTCTCCACCTACCATTTTTACCACTCTTTCCTTTCCCTTTCCATTTAGCTAATCTTATCACTTGCCCATCACTTCTTTTTTCCTTCACTCCCTTCTCCTAAATCTCCCTTCTCTCTTTTCACTTTTTCTCTGTCTCCTAACCCTTTTCCCCCCATTTTACACGAGTTATTTAACACTTTCTCTGCTGGTACTCCTCTCATTGCCTTCCCTTTTTTCCTCTCCTCTTTCTCTCTTTTCCTCCATCTCGCTGCTTTCCCTCTCTTCCTGTCTCTTTCCAATATCTCCCCCCCCTCCTTCCCCTCTCTCATATTCCTCCTTTTCCTCCTTCTCGCTCTCCTTTCCCTTCCTTTAAAATCCTTTCCGATATCTTTTCCCCTCTTTCCCCACTACTTTTCCTCCCTTCCTTTCTCCTTCCTAACTCTCATTTCCCTCCTTTCCCGACTCCTCTCCCCTTCTTCCCTTTCTTTTTTCCCCTCTGTTCCCCCTCCACTTTCCCTCCCTCCCCCCCTTTTTCTGTCCTCTTTTCCCCCTCCCATCCCCCTCCTCTTTCTCTCCCCTCTACAGAAACCACAGCCATTGAACACCAATAGAGATTGTTAAAGTGATCATCGGCTGAGTCGTTTTTATGTCGCCACACACAAGGTATTATATTGTACATCTGGTTTGTACATCAGGATCGATGGCTAGGTCTAATTCTAAGTTGAAGTTTATATGATTCATAAAAATAATATTATATAGATGCAAATATCAAGAATATTCGAATAGTACATAATTTATAAGTACAGCTATATCTATGCATGTAGGATTAAATGTTTCATACATATAACTGTGGACGTATAACAGATTCAATGACAACAACGTGGGATTTTAAGAACTAATAAAAGGCTAACTGAAGGCAGAAAATAACTTTTATAATAGTAAACATATTTTTAGTGCAGAAAGAAAGGTGAGACATATATTCATCAGAAAGATATAATTCAGGCTAGTTATTTTTGTAGTATAACATAGGTTTAAAGGGACAATTCACTCAGGCTAATTCTTTTACATGACCAAGAAGCAAAATTAATAGCATAAATGTATTGTTCTACATTTCTTATGGAACATATAACGTAAAACATTGACAAATTCCATGGCATTGTTAAGTATTTTAATTAATATCGTTGAAATATCAAATCGTTGATCAATACGATTCAGCAGGTACAATATGGACGCTGTACCCATACCCGAGCCTAAGTCACGCACGTTAAACAAAAAACTACATAACCACTGTGAAGGTGATAAAATGTTTTTTAGACAAGACAATTCACCTAATAAGGTAAACATACTACTGTCGGAGCGATTTGAGAAGTTCTAGACAACAGTTGCATTACTCTGCGAGCAAGGGACAGGGTTCGGCATACAAGAAGTTCGACCACAATGTGTAATGGCGGACTGCGAGCGAGTTTGAACATCTACACACATGTCACCACCATGGGCTTTTCAGGCATATCACAGTAAAACTGAATGATCTAATTTCCATTAAAACTGGTTTTTTTTCGATATATGTACAAATTTTAATGTTCTCTTAGACTGAATTGTCCCTTTAACACCTGTAATGGAATTTTCTTGATGTTGTAATTAGCTTTCATAGATTTAATAAATGCATTTGAATGAAGACTATTAATTGCTTTCTTGGATGTATTGTAATAAAACAGCTTAGATGCCACTGCCACATATGGGATTTGAACTCGCAACCCAGAGGTGGAGGGATTTTTGGCATTGAGAAGAGTGTGTAAATGGTTAGAGATAAACAGATGCTGTAAATGAGTAAGGCAAGTAGAGAGGTTGGGGACCAAAAGATACTTGAGTACTTCTCTCTCCTGTTTCAGAAGGTGTAAAGGGGTTAGGAACTTAGGGGCCAGATGATCTGCATATGCACAGCTTTCCTAATTCAGGAGGTGTAAAGGGGTTTAGGGGCCAAGGGAATGTTTGATTGACAAAATTACACCACCCAATAGATTTATACCACCACATCGACATGGTCTGCCTGATGACTCTGACTGGCCTATTGTAATGGTAATCGTGATTACACAATGCATTGTCTGTGGCCTGTGTAATTTTGGTGCTGAGGTTAGGACCGTTTGGCCAGACAGAGCACACACATTGTCACTCTGCTCCTGTTCGTCTGTTCAAACAAACCCCACTCCCCCCTCCCCCTGAAAACCTTGATAGTATTAGATCATGATTAGATGATCCATATCTTCCCAACATTTTGATAAGTTGTCGACTGCTTTGCAGCCCTTTTATTCTGTGCCCTAATCTGCTAATTAGGTTTGGAAGAAGATAGAAAGGGGAGGTCTTTGATGGGCTGAGGTGAAAAGTCGACATTTGAACTACAGATGGCCCCAGTGACATGTAGAGTAGCGGTGACAGAGACAATTCAATTACGGAGACTTCTTTTACAAAATATATGACTTAAGGTTTCTTAATTTTAAACAAACGTCGCAGATGCAAGACTGCGTCACTGTCCATCTTGATGTTATAGGTGAGAAGGGGTGAGTTGATGCACTGATACCGCAGGAGTACTTTGTTTCCTGCACCAGATTGTGCACAGATGTTTGAAAGTGGATCAGATTCTATAATTCCTTCATTCTGAAGTTTAAATTTATAAATTTGATTAGGAATAAATGTTGTTACAAAAGTAATAAATTTTGAAAACTAATTTTGAACAGACTGAAGCAGAGATGCAGACTATATTTCACATTAAACAAGTCAGTAAAAGGTGTTTGATAGAAAGTCAGCACTTAAAACAAGCTGAATTATCTGAAATTAGGCATTACAAATACAAGGAATAACACAGTAAATCGCTATCAAATATAAAGCTTACAATATATATTAGCATTATAGCATCTGTCTTGTACCCTAAAGCTCTCACAATTGAGGACTTTTAACAAATAAATCTAATAACAGTACTGCATTTACATAATTAATACCCAGTGTGCCAGAAAATTTGTTTCAAGGAAACACTATTGATGTACTGAACAAAACAAAAAAACCAAAACAAAACCCAACAAAATAAAAAATATATTATTTTTATCAAACATCTTACAAAAATGATAATTTTAAGAATGAAATTAATTACCAGTATGTTTAATTTTACGATACAAAAAAAAGTTAAATGCCTAACATAGACAAATATACTTTTAATTAAAGTAAGTTTTAAATGAAAAAAATAATGTTTGAAAGAATTGTAAAGAATCTATATTTTCAGGTAGAACAAGAGGATGAGTGCCAAGGAGGGAGGGACGTCCTCTGGGAGTACGTCTCGTACTGGCTCGTCTTCGTCGTCAGGGAATGTATCGCGTGCTGGGATTACCCACTGGTTTACCTCCGAGATTCAACAAATGATGTAAGTGTCTGTAATTACTGTTTTAAGAAATCCTATATCAGAAAATGCCCAGCACACACTCATTATGGTATTTCATGGGGTATTTGGCTCAGGCTTTTGATTTTAAGCCATTGTCCCATGTATCAAGTTAAGAAAAAAAGCTTAACTTAATCAATTATAAGCATTTAATTAACGTATCTGCATGATTACATTTAATATAATTCTTTGATTAAAACATGGTTTCAGGTAGATGTGTTACACAAGTATAATTGGAGACTTTGATTTAGTAGCCAAAAAGAAATTATAATAGCTAAAAGATACGTATATGAAATCGTAAAAAGTGATATACATGTAATGATATATATTGAAGTTCTAGCAGATCTTGATTATCTGTTATATCCTTTTATAAGCCTGTTTATAGGTTTTTTACCTGACAATAATGTTAGAATACTACCATATTTGTTTCCCAGAAAATTCAGCACGCCACCTCATGATAACCAATCAATATCTGATATTGTTACAACTGCATCATTTTAATACTAATTTACATCAAATGTCGTGCTCTGCTGAGTCGAACTTCTTCCTGTGTCACCTCATGCATGTAGCAAAAGCATATGAGAGCATTCACATTGGGACAAATTCTATTTACGATTTGGACAAATGATTTTGCCACCCTGTGCACCCTATCAATGAGAGCATGCGTCCAATGTCAATAAAAAGGCAGTTTTAACGGGACACGGACACCTTGGGGTCAGAGTTCAGTTGTGTTTGTTTAAGTTACTGAAGCAGATGGTCTGCTTGATGTTATTAAAGACGGCCAATAAAACTGAATTGTCATTGACGTTCTCTACTTCAGTGGCTGAAGAGTTCCGCCAAAGATTGATTGAGTATCAAAAAAAGTTGATTTAAAAATTCCGAATAGCCTTTTGTAGCCTTTTGTGGGTAATTTAAACAAGCCATGAGATTTTGGAGAAAAAAGAAGTCCAAAGGAAGAAAGGGTCTTTTGAATACGAGAAGCTCTGGCCTGACCTCAGGAATAGTGGAGTAATTAATTTATTCATGACCTTTTCATAAAGTCATCCATTTGCCCAGAACAAAGTAAATGAAGCTGAAAATGAAGCAATATTCATAGTGTGTTTTAACCATAACAATAGAAATCCCAGCTGCCTATCTCAATGTATTTACAGGTCATCACATACAGGAAAATCTCAAGTCATAATACAAATTGGTGTAAATAATCAAGCAACTTTTGCATACATATCATTTAGGTAGATATTTATAAGATCTGACTACAAATGTACCATTTACAATCATACCATGATAAATCTAAATACACATTCTGTACCCGTAAACATGGTTAGCATTGTGGACCTCAATTCTGGCAATGCAAATGAAATAATACTGAAGTAAAAAGGTTGTCCCCCTCTAACTGATACACAAATTTAAAGTGATACTTTGTAAGACTATCCCAAAAGTGTATCGCTTTACTACACAATTGTAAACAATGTTACCCTCAGCTTGATACACTAGTGTAAACAGTGTTACCCTCCCTGTGATTGATACACAAGTGTGAACAATGTTACCCTCTGACTAATACACAAGTGTAAACAATGTTACCCTCTGACTGATAAACAGTGTAAACAATGTTACCCTCTGCCTGATACACAAGTATAAACAGTGTTACCCTCTGACTGATACACAAGTGTAAACAGTATTACCCTCTGACTGATACACAAGTGTAAACAATGTTACCCTCTGACTGATACACAAGTGTTAACAGTGTTACCCTCTGACTGATACACAAGTATAAACAGTGTTACCCTCTGACTGATACACAAGTGTAAACAATGTTACCCTCTGACTGATACACAAGTGTAAACAATGTTACCCTCTGACTGATACACAAGTGTAAACAATGTTACCCTCTGACTGATACACAAGTGTAAACAATGTTACCCTCTGACTGATACACAAGTGTAAACAATGTTACCCTCTGACTGATACACAAGTGTAAACAATGTTACCCTCTGACTGATACACAAGTGTAAACAGTGTTACCCTCTGACTGATACACAAGTGTAAACAATGTTACCCTCTGACTGATACACAAGTGTAAACAATGTTACCCTCTGACTGATACACAAGTGTAAACAATGTTACCCTCTGACTGATACACAAGTGTAAACAATGTTACCCTCTGACTGATACACAAGTGTAAACAATGTTACCCTCTGACTGATACACAAGTGTAAACAATGTTACCCTCTGACTGATACACAAGTGTAAACATGTTACCCTCTGACTGATACACAAGTGTAAACAGTGTTACCCTCTGACTGATACACAAGTGTAAACAGTGTTACCCTCTGACTGATACACAAGTGTAAACAGTGTTACCCTCTGACTGATACACAAGTGTAAACAGTGTTACCCTCTGACTGATACACAAGTGTAAACAGTGTTACCCTCTGACTGATACACAAGTGTAAACAATGTTACCCTCTGACTGATACACAAGTGTAAACAGTGTTACCCTCTGACTGATACACAAGTGTAAACAGTGTTACCCTCTGACTGATACACAAGTGTAAACAGTGTTACCCTCTGACTGATACACAAGTGTAAACAGTGTTACCCTCTGACTGATACACAAGTGTAAACAATGTTACCCTCTGACTGATACACAAGTGTAAACAATGTTACCCTCTGACTGATACACAAGTGTAAACAATTTTACCCTCTGACTGATACACAGTGTAAACAGTGTTACCCTCTGACTGATACACAAGTGTAAACAGTGTTACCCTCTGACTGATACACAAGTGTAAACAGTGTTACCCTCTGACTGATACACAAGTGTAAACAATGTTACCCTCTGACTGATACACAAGTGTAAACAATGTTACCCTCTGACTGATACACAGTGTAAACAGTGTTA
The DNA here is from genome assembly GCF_041381155.1 of Argopecten irradians. Classification (NCBI taxonomy): domain Eukaryota; kingdom Metazoa; phylum Mollusca; class Bivalvia; order Pectinida; family Pectinidae; genus Argopecten; species Argopecten irradians. Next base: position 44,901,682 of record NC_091134.1, on the reverse strand, counting down.
CCCTCTGACTGATACACAGTGTAAACAATGTTACCCTCTGACTGATACACAAGTGTAAACAATATTACCCTCTGACTTATACACAAGTGTAAACAGTGTTACCCTCTGACTGATACACAAGTGTAAACAATGTTACCCTCTGACTGATACACAAGTGTAAACAATGTTACCCTCTGACTGATACACAAGTGTAAACAATGTTACCCTCTGACTGATACACAAGTGTAAACAGTGTTACCCTCTGACTGATACACAAGTGTAAACAATGTTACCCTCTGCCTGATACACAAGTGTAAACAGTGTTACCCTCTGACTGATACACAAGTGTAAACAGTGTTACCCTCTGACTGATACACAAGTGTAAACAGTGTTACCCTCTGACTGATACACAAGTGTAAACAGTGTTACCCTCTGACTTATACACAAGTGTAAACAATATTAGCCTGTGACTAATTTAAAAGGGTAAATAGTGGAAACCCTCAAACTAAAAACATGTATAATCATGTAGAGTATGTTCTAGAGTTATGGTAAATTGACTTTGTTCTAAGCCACCTGATAAAACCACCTGATGATGCCAACTGATGATGACTGATGTGGAGTCTAGTGTAAGAAATTGTACTGTGTGTGTACTCTTACCTCAGTTCTTTATGTGTTTATATAGCGGTGATAGGTACTTTTGCCAAAAATCTCACTTATTTGTTTAAGAAAAAACTTTCACTAGTTATCCAAGGTATTTCTGGCTGTATATTGGAGATTTCTGAATAGAATGAGGCTGGTGAGAAGGGTCACTAAGTTAACTTAAAAACATGTAAACAAACTGTAAGTGAATGGTGTAGTCAGATCCCCCCTCTCTTCCCCTTCCCTATGGCTACTGACTTCAGTCTGCACCTGGAGACATGTACTTAATGTACATGTACTGTTAACATAATGGGTGTTATTTCACAGACCTGCCAATAAATGGAAAAAATAAAACCTGTTTTTTTTTAACTTGATACTTCTACAAGATACAATATATTCTGACTCTTATAAATTAGATATATCACTTGTGAAGCAAGGAGTTATAAAATCATATTTTATTTATGGTGTAATATTATTGAAGGTACCAGTGTTATACATTAAGATATAAGGAGTTGTCTCCCTTACCTTACATTTATGAACTATCAGGGGTCCCTGTTTAAAAATGCTCCACCGTCAACGATTGTTATTATTTCTCATTCAAATACGGGAGCAGACAAATTTTTATTTTCCTATAGTTTCAAAAGTTACTTACTTAACACCATAACCACAATTGAAAAGTTTGAGTTTCTTATTTTAAATCAAGATGAAAATATTAAAAATAATTAATTGCATCCCGAAAAAATCCATGGCACTATAGATTGTGCATGGATCAAAAGCAAAATAAATGATTTTATATGCATTATTTTTGTTAATTAGACACATATAAAAACATTTATATAAAGTTATTGTTTGAATGGTAGGTATCATTTAGGCTTTGTCGGCAATGGAGCATCTTGAAAATAACTTTTTACCATAATTAAATCATCATGATCATTTTGTTTGTTGTACATTTAAAATTTATAAGTGAATTTGAAACGATAAAATAGAGTTGTATTACAATGAGTATAAGAGTACTTTTTTTACCTCCCTAGAAAGGAGAAGTGTGGTTGTATGGGAAGGGACGCTAATAATGGAGAATACGGTACCCAATCCAGACAGTGAGTTGTAGTACAGAACAGGATACTGATAACCTCAATTTTGTGTGGTTTATATAGAATGTAGTATAATGGGCCAATAATACCTAATACACCAGAATTATAAGGACTGATGGCTTATATGTAGTATATACATATTAAAGGGGTTAAGATTTTCTTATACCAAAAAGAACAAAGCCTTACTGATTACAAATTAGAAACCAGTAGACAGTTGCTATGAACTTAATGAAGGTCACTGTTATTTCTTTGAGGTCATAGGAGTTCACCTTCTATATCCATACCTGACATGTCCTTAAATGACCATAGCTGTTTACTGGATGTGAAAAAAGACCATTGGGTCCAAATCATTCACCCATTACCTTGTCTTCCTGGCCTGGTAAGATCATAGGACTGCTAGACCTCTTGACTTTGTTATCGAGATGAAATCATTTGAATATTTAAAACAAAAATGATTTTCGAGACCTTTCATTAAAGGTTATTGTTTATCAAACAAAACTTGGTGGCCCTAATATCCCAGCATGCTGCCTGCCTAACATTAGATTGTAAGCCATTTAAGTTACTGATGGACAAGTGGACAGATGACCTGTAATGGATTCTGTAGTGTTTAATGAATAGACGTATAGATCGACAGGTGGCATAGTCATTTTGGGAAAACGAAGAGTCAATGACTTTACTTATGGAACTGATTAGTTGAAAAACTGAGGACTTTCCATGTTTGTAAACTTCAGGATAATTTTAGCCGAGCCATTGAATCTTTTCTTTAAAATACTGGTGTTCAGGATTGACACTTTGTTTTAACACACCAGAGACAAAATATATCATAATTGAGACAAAATATCAATTCAGAGACAAAATTTTACTTCAGAGACAAAATATCACAACAGAGACAAAATTTCACTTCAGAGACAAAATATCACACCTGATACAAAATTTCACTTCGGAGACAAAATATCACATCAGAGACAAAATATCACACCAAAGGCAAAATATCACATCAGAGACAAAATATCACAACAGAGACAAAATATCACAACAGAGACAAAATTTCACTTTAGAGACAAAATATCACAACAAAGGCAAAATATCACGTCAGATACGAAATATCACATCAGAGACAAAATATCACACCAGAGAAGGTAATATAATCAAGACAATTGTACCAATTCTACATAATATACATTGTCATACAACAGGTGTAAAACTATGACAGGTGTAAATTCGATCTACCATCTCTACACCAGCCCCCAAACTATCCATTGTCTGGCTTGTATAATCTCCACCCACTCACCACTTACTACCTGCCTTTTCTGTCGATGCTAATTGCTTTCAGGTGAAATAATTAGCTCATAAGTAAAATGTAGCACCTGAGCAGCAGGTAATGGTCAACCCTACCTACGGCAGACAGGTAATGTGGCGACTGTGACAATATGATCGACTATTGTTATCACTAAGTACCATCTTTAATGACCGGTTAGATTGTCCAGTATTGATACAGCTGCCATTTAAATAGCCTTGACCATTGGTCAGCCCCATCAGATATTGTGTATTATCGATAGCACTGTGTAGGCAGCTCAGGGGGAGATTTAACAGTGGGAAGATCAGGTTTAGAAGGATTGATACGAGTGGGTGGCGAAGGATGACCAGATTTTATGAATGGGTATTTGGATGATTTGTAAATAGTTTACAGGGAAGATGACCAGATTTATGAATGGGTAGTAGGAAGATTTGCAAATAGGTAGGGAAATGACTTGATTTATGAATGGGAAGTTGGAGAACACATTATTTGTAGGGAAGATGGTGACAGGCTTTAAAATCGTATAAAGGTTTGATTGTCCAATTTTATCAGTTAGTGAGTTGTATATTGGTTGAATGTTTGAGAAGTTTTACCCACACATCTCATGCTCAGGTAAGAGCCATGTATGCAGATAGTTTAGACATCTTTCATGAGTTAATAAGCTCAAAATAATAAAGAACTTGAACTTGAACACTGGGCAGTGTCAGTCTTGTGATAACATCAGAGTCTCTCTCAAGTCAAAATATCTACCACATTTTCTTGTTAGCTTAATGAACATAGTACAATATCCCACCCCTTAGTACAATATCCCACCCCTTAGTACAATATTCCAACCCTTAGTACAATATCCCTCCCCTTAGTACAATATCCCACACCTTAGTACAATATCCCTCCCCCTAGTACAATATTTCACCCCTCAGTACAATATCCCTCCCCTTAGTACAATATCCCACCCCTTAGTACAATATCCCTCCCCTTAGTACAATATCCCACCCCTTAGTACAATATCCCACCCCTTAGTACAATATCCCACCCCTTAGTACAATATCCCACCCCTTAGTACAATATCCCACCCCTTAGTACAATATCCCACCCCTTAGTACAATATCCCTCCCCTTAGTACAATATCCCATCCCTTAGTACAATATCCCACCCCTTAGTACAATATCCCACCCCTTAGTACAATATCCCACCCCTCAGTACAATATCCCTCCCCTTAGTACAATATCCCATCCCTTAGTACAATATCCCACCCCTTAGTACAATATCCCTCCCCTTAGTACAATATTTCACCCCTCAGTACAATATCCCTCCCCTTAGTACAATATCCCACCCTTTAGTACAATATCCCTCCCTTAGTACAATATCCCACCCCTTAGTACAATATCCCACCCCTTAGTACAATATCCCACCCCTTAGTACAATATCCCACCCCTTAGTACAATATCCCTCCCCTTAGTACAATATCCCACTCCTTAGTACAATATCCCACCCCTTAGTACAATATCCCATCCCTTAGTACAATATCCCACCCCTTAGTACAATATCCCACCCCTTAGTACAATATCCCTCCCCTTAGTACAATATCCCATCCCTCAGTACAATATCCCATCCCTTAGTACAATATCCCACCCCTTAGTACAATATCCCACCCCTTAGTACAATATCCCACCCCTTAGTACAATATTCCACCCTTAGTACAATATCCCCTCCCCTTAGTACAATATCCCACCCCTTAGTACAATATCCCTCCCCTTAGTACAATATTTCCCCCCCTAGTACAATATCCCTCCCCTTAGTACAATATCCCACCCCTTAGTACAATATCCCTCCCCTTAGTACAATATCCCACCCCTTAGTACAATATCCCACCCCTTAGTACAATATTCCACCCCTTAGTACAATATCCCACCCCCTTAGTACAATATCCACCCTCAGTACAATATCCCTCCCCTCAGTACAATATCCCACCCCTTAGTACAATATCCCACCCCTTAGTACAATATCCCACCCCTTAGTACAATATCCCCCCCTTAGTACAATATCCCACCCCTCAGTACAATATCCCACCCCTTAGTACAATATCCCATCCCTTACTTAGTACAATATCCCACCCCTTAGTACAATATGCCTCCACTTAGTACAATATCCCATCTCTTACTTAGTACAATAGCCCACCCCTTAGTACAATATCCCACCCCATAGTACAATATCCCCCACCACATTGTTGCCTCTTAAGACAGGTTCTGAACATCTCAATCCCCTTGATAGATTTCATTTAGAAGAGTCATGAAACAGTTGGTTATTCAGTATGTTGATTATGCTTTTACCATCCTATTAACAGCTAAAGTCACTTAAAGATGACCTCAATTGTTGCAGATGTGAATGTGTCTATGTTTTGGAAGGCTGCAGTATATTTGTTTTATATCTCCTTATAATAGTAGAACTTTTCTCCATTTTAAAGTGTTATCTCACTGAACCATCTGTCAAAGACACTGAACAGCACACCCCACCCAGTCACATTACACTGGAGCAGAAGTGAACACTTTTATAGACTAAGATGTGTTTCCGCCAGGGAACAGAACCCACAGCCTTTCCCACAGTTCTTAAACTTAAATATAAAAGAGAATGAGTGTGGAACACACTGCCTATAGGCATAGGCTCAAATTTATCAAATGCTTATAGGCTCAAATTAATCAAATGCTGTCAAGACAAGCTTCTAAGAAATTAGCAAGGAGAAGGTTTGTAGGGTTGAGTGGGTACGAGGAAGTGTGTGTGGGGTGGGGAAGTGTGTGTGTGGGGTGGGGAAGTGTTTGTAGAGTGGGGAAGTGTATGTGGGGTGGGGGAAGTGTGTGTGGAGTGGGGAAGTGTGTGTGGAGTGGGGAAGTGTATGTGGAGTGGGGAAGTGTGTGTGGAGTGGGGAAGTGTATGTGGGGTGGGGAAAGTATGTGTGGGGTGGGGGAAGTGTGTGTGGGCTGGAGGATGTGTGTGTGGAAGGATGTTATATGACGATGAAGTACATTGGGTTGGAAATTATGTTGTTAGGTTCCAGTAGAGAAATGTGTTGGGTGGGGTGGATTTGAGTGCTGAATGGCTTGGAGTTGGATAAGGGTATACAGTGTTGACAGCTTGTTGGTGATGGAGATCTAGAGCTGACCTTGGTCCATCCCTTCTACTAACCTAGATCTTGCATGCATGTGTTATGGATTAGATAAAGTGAGGGGGTGGTTCTGTGGTCAGTATATGGGCTTAATACCTATACAGGGATTAGTAGTGATATATCTCAATCGTGATGAATGTGAACAGTAGCTGTGACACATTTTAGATTTTCATCATTGTCTCCTCAAAGTGCCAACTTTTGCCTAATACATTAAACTACCTTACTGTAATAAAGAATAGCAGCGGAGAAGAACTATTTGTTTCCTCTGTCCCTTACTGCTTGATACTCAACAAGAACCAAAAATGTTATTGTTATAGATTCTGATGTAGTTCTAAGTGTATTGTCATGTGATTGTCAGACAACCTGAGATCATTGTCATCCTTCAGATTCAAAGTCTTCTGTTTAATGCAAAATAAACGGATATCAAGATTTATGTTTGGTATCATTCTACCAATAGTTTATAGTGATAAGGAATTTGGGTGCTTATCTGTGAAGCCGACCATTGCTTGCTTCTTTGGCACTCATGCTAAGTCATATGCTGCTATTACTGTCAACCACTTTGGTCACATGATATCATTGGTATGCTTCTTTTTGTGGTTTTTCCGTTTCTGATTCATGCGTAGAAAATGCTGAATTGACAGTTTTGTTTATGTTTTTTTTCTGGGGCCCAGATATCTGGTCAGTTATTCCAATTCATATTCAAGCCAATATGCAGTTTTGCACCTGACATGAAATTTCTGACATTTACATTAAATGTTTGTTTATTTGTCCATTCAATACTATGCTGCCATTTAATGCAATTCAAGACAGAAAAAACTACAGAAATAAACAGTCAATTAATTACCATAGAATCTTATTATCATAAAGTCTACAGGATGTGGTTAGCCTTCGTTCAATCCAAGCCTAACTGCATGGTTGTTTTATCTTGTCTGGACCAACTTCATGGTTTAAAGTGTTAAAAAGGAAGGAAGTTCAACTACTTAGTATATCAATATTTTGTGATTTTTACTTATGATTATTATATCAACGATGATATCAATTTTGACCATCAGTTACCAGTTTTTAAATAATTAAAAAAAAATATTGTCTTTATATTTTGAATTTGTAGGTGCTTGCTATTTGCATAAATAAACCCCCTTTTAATGGCATAAAGATAGAATTAAAACTTCAAACAAGAGTTAAAACAATCTCAGTATATATTTGAGATTGTACAACATTTGATTAAAATGGATATTTATGATTTACTTTGTAATACATTGTACAACATTTTGTATGCATGTCATTTACTTTTGTAACTTATTGCACACCCATTTAACTGAATCACTTTGTAATACATTGTACAACATTTTGTATGCATGTCATTTACTTTTGTAACTTATTGCACACCCATTTAACTGAATTACTTTGTAATACATTGTACAACATTTTGTATGCATGTCATTTACTTTTGTAACTTATTGCACACCCATTTAACTGAATCACTTTGTAATACATTGTACAACATTTTGTATGCATGTCATTTACTTTTGTAACTTATTGCACACCCATTTAACTGAATCACTTTGTAATACATTGTACAACATTTTGTATGCATGTTCATTTACTTTTGTAACTTATTGCACACCCATTTAACTGAATACTTTGTAATACATTGTACAACATTTTGTTGCATGTCATTATTTTGTAACTTATTGCACACCCATTTAACTGAATCACTTTGTAATACATTGTACAACATTTTGTATGCATGTCATTTACTTTTGTAACTTATTGCACACCCATTTAACTGAATCACTTTGTAATACATTGTACAACATTTTGTATGCATGTCATTTACTTTTGTAACTTATTGCACACCCATTTAACTGAATCACTTTGTAATACATTGTACAACATTTTGTATGCATGTCATTTACTTTTGTAACTTATTGCACACCCATTTAACTGAATCACTTTGTAATACATTGTACAACATTTTGTATGCATGTCATTTACTTTTGTAACTTATTGCACACCCATTTAACTGAATCACTTTGTAATACATTGTACAACATTTTGTATGCATGTCATTTACTTTTGTAACTTATTGCACACCCATTTAACTGAATCACTTTGTAATACATTGCACATTTTACATTTTAAAACATTTAGTTAAAATGCATATTTGTGATTTATTTTGTAATACATTGTACAACATTTAGGTAAACTGTATATTTGTGATTTACTTTGTAATACATTGTACAACATTTGTTTAAGTGTATATATGTGATTTACAAAATGAACTTAAAAATACATTGTACAACATTTAACAAATATATATATCTATCAAAACATAACAACTTATTACTGTATGTATATAATTCATGTACCAAACAATTTGTATGTATTCATGTTAAAAAAGGAAACGAGATGGAATGATGTTTTTTGCCTAAGATAAATTACTATTTTCTAAAGATATAGCAGATACAATAATTTCAAAATATAAAGCATGGAAAAAAATCCTTTCAAACTTTATATAACTATCAAAACAAATGTAGGCAGAATATTAGCAAGTAATTATTATGTGCACTGAGTAATTATTATTTGGTATTTATAAATATAGGTGTGCTTCATTTGATTATTAGTATTTTTGTAATGTAATAATTTCCAAGTTTTTCATTTCTATAACACACATAAAATAACATATCTGTAAATCATACATGTACATAATTTACATGATCCCTATCTCTTACATTACTCTGCTTACAGGTTAAACAACTGAACGTCATTTTAATCACTTTCATATTCAGAGTTTTTTTTCTATTACAAATGCAGATATTAACTGTATTATTATATCTTAAAAATTATGGAGTCATGATAAGAAATATTTTAACCATTAAGTTTGTAAATATGTTATAATTGAAGGAATATTTAGATAACCTATCAATAATTAATTTATTATCAAATGATTACATGAAATCATATTCTTGTAGGTTAATTAAATTATAGAAATTTGGAAGATTATAGTTTCAATTTATTGAACAATTATCTCAGTTCATATAAATGATTATTATAAATTATATATTTGTCCAGATAGGCTTACATATTTTGTTATACAACATAGTTTATGATATCAGCATTAGTTAATAATGTTAACATTTGTTTTATTAAGGGTAGAAATAAATGATCTACATTTTTTTAAAAAGTTTTTTGGAAATTGAAAGAAATAGAAATGTTTCTAATTCGCCCCAGAATTTTCTTATATTTGCACTTGTATTTCTTTTATTTTGGAAATTGAATGTATTACATAAAAATCATGCCTAAAAGTTTTGCATAATTCAGTGTTTATACTTTGAGAGCTACAAGACATGATTTGTCAATAATGTATATAATGTATACAAAAGTTACTATGCATATATCTGAATAAGGTAAGAAAATTGTAGCATAAAGAAACGTTTTATCAATGGCATTTCGTGGTATACTCACCTATGTTGACATGCAATGGTAGACCAGGTTAGTTCCCAAGGGGGGTAGGTAATTCCAGACTTAAGGGTACAACACCGACCACGTAGATTAGGGGTTTGGCTGTACCCTAGAGATAGGGGTGCGACTGTACCCTATGACACACAGCCTCAGTACCAAACACTGTGGTATGTATATAGATCACCACAGGGGCCTGTTTCAGGCACACAGACAAACTACCAAATCCTCACACATCCAACCAGTACTCATCCTTTACAAATAAGATATTTTTTTTAAGTTTCCATTTGGATCGATGGTGTAGAAAATTAGAAATTAATGATAATTTTGTATCCCAGTTCAACAACTGTTGAAGACACAAAAGCCTTACTCACAGTCCCACTATGTGTTGTATGGGCCAGATCCAGATTTTTGTGGTTTTCCTGTTTTTGCCCGCCACTTTTATCCACACCTTGAATTTACTCGGCCACATCTAACAGTTATTTAAACACATTTGTCCCAAGTATTTCAATTCCACCATAATTATTAGTAATATTTATATTTTGAAAATAAAAATAAAATGAGAAGTTTATTGGGTGTTAGGGTCGTTTAATTGTGATCATCTGTGTAATTGCTATGTAAGTGTTGTAAGGAGTGTCCAGGCTTGTGTATAGTTATGTCCGGACCAATAGCACACATGCAGTATTGTAATGTAATAACTATACAGTAAGACTCAAGGAGACTCCTGGATAATAGCTAGCAGATTCTCTCAATATATAATCTCCCTTTCTCTCTCTTCGGAATTATCATTAAGTGTTTGTTTCAAAACAGAAGCATCTGTTAAAAGTCTTGCAGTACATCTGATAAATAATAAGACACTTTAGCATAAAAAATGATATACAATGTATGGAATAAAGACATTAAACATATTTTTTATTATCAGTTTAAACTGGTATATTTTTAATTATCATTAATATTTCAAATAATGTTATAATAATCATAAAAAATATGCTTTACTTAGGTAATATTAATTGGTTAAAGCCTTAACATGTGATGTAAAAATTGAAATACTTTACATAATAATGATTTTATATTATTATGCACATTGAAAATACTGAAGTCACTGATAAAACAATATTATGTGTTAGGTTCCTGATTTAAAGATGTTTTTAAAGAAATATTATAATTTAATGTAGATCTATATTACATATTGTTTTTAATGAGGTGCAGGATGTAGTTAAAATATTGTTCATTGTAGGTATATGAAATTGGTGTTCAAAAAGTTTCGACCTTCGCAATTAACATTCATACATAAACTTAACTGAGTAGGATTATTTTCAGGAATCAGCTTCATTAAAGTTATTATTAAAGCTAATCAATAATAAGTAACCACTCATAATGAGATGATTGTCTAGGACATTTGGGAGTGGGCTGATCTTTTAATTGTAAAATAAATAAAATAAAGAAACTGTATAGTATTCATATTTTCAGTCTGTATTTGAACTCAAGGTTATTGAATTTGGGGCTTCAAAAATAGGGAGAAGACACTCATGAGGGAGGGAGAAGGGGAGGCACATTTAGGTCAATTAGGGTAGTACAGGTATATCTGACATGCTGCAACCGTCTACCTACAAATGTATAGCTTGATCATAATTTTGAGGTTAAAAAAAAGTGGTGTTACCAGAAATTGGCTGTGGTTAATGGTTAGTCTCCAGGGTCTCTGACTTAAGTTCTTTTGCTGCTAATTCTTGCTGTTAATTATCATAAAAATCACTTTATCAAACCAATTAACTCCCCCCCCAAACATTATGTCCAACTCCAAGGCCTTTGAGTGAGAATTTAAGGAAAAGGATGTAAGAAATTAATTTCTGCTTTTTAAGTCAAATAAAGAATAATCTATTGTGGTAGAGAAGTGTTGTTGTGTACTGTGCTATAAAGTGAAGTATGTGGCTGGTTGAGTGGCGTTTTCCTGTGTGGGACTTTGTTGAGGCCCGGCTATGGTCAACAGTCAAAGGGAGATAATCCAAAGATAGAAAATGTCTTGAGGAAATTTTATTGATTGATCAAGAATGTGAATTGTGTAACTATTTCTCTTTTCATATGAAGGAGACCTATAGTCGCTCTGGTTTTCTAGATTTGCTTCCATCATCTAAAACTGATTTGTAATACTCCTTTTTATTTAAGGTTTAAGGTCATATCAGGGGATTCTTATTTTTGAACGATTTTTGTGTAAGAAATCCATTTGAGTTAAGCTATTGAGAAAAAAACTTTGTATCAATTAGAATTACATATATGTTATCTTTTTCTACCTGAATTAATATGTTAAACATCACTTATTACTGGAACTTTTATTTTAGGGATAAACTGACCCACAGGGGACTCTGGAGCGTCATAATTAAGGGTTATAGATTTGTTTTTGTGTCATTTGTTAATATTAGATTTCTCTGACCTATGTTTCAACTTTAACAAAGCAATTATTTATCAGTGTGTTTCCAGCAAGTTTCAATTCGCTTAACATCTTTAACCATATATAAGTCTAAATGTAAAGCCAGTTTTTGTCATCAGATCACTAGATAAATTATAACACTAGGACTAGATCATTTTACGTTTGTAATATTGATTCATGACCATTTTACACCTGTGACTTAAGACACTGTATTTACACTTGCATCTATAGTGACATGTAGACTTTTTTACACTTATGTCTACTGCTACTTAATACCTTTACAACTGTGTATATTGACATCTGACCGCCTAACACCTGTGTATACTGACACCTGACCACTTAACACTTGTTTATATTGACATCTGGTTACTTAACACTTGTGTGTATTGACATCTGACCAATTAACACCTGTGATATTGACATCTGACCACATAGCACCTGTGTATACTGGACACATGACCTCTTAATACCTGTGTATATTGACATCTGATTACCTGTGTATATTGACATCTGACCATTAACACCTGTATATACTGGACACATGACCACTTTACATCTGTGTATTCTGACACCTGATTACTTAACACTTGTGTATACTGACACCAGACCACTTAACACCTGTGTAAACTGACGCATAATAAAAATATACCTGTGTATTCTGGTACCTTATAAAGATTTACCTGAGTATACTGACACCTAATAAAGATATACCTGTGTATACTGATACCAACTAAAGATATACCTGTGTATACTGACACCTAATACAGATATACCTGTGTATACTGATACCTTGTATATGTATACCTATGTATACTGACACCTAATAAAGGTATACCTGTGCATACTGACACCTAATAAAGATATACCTGTGTATACTGACACCTTATAAAGATATGCCTGTGTATACTGACACCTTATAAAGATATACCTGTGTATACTAACACCTAATAAAGATATACCTGTGTATACTGACACCTAATAAAGATATACCAGTGTATACTGACACCTAATAAAGATATACCTGTGTATACTGACACCTAATAAAGATATACCTGTGTATACTGACACCTAATAAAGGTATACCTGTGTATACTGACACCTAATAAAGGTATACCTGTGTATACTGACACCTAATAAAGATATACCTATGTATACTGACACCTAATAAAGATATACCTGTGTATACTGACACCTTATAAAGATATGCCTGTGTATACTGACACCTAATAAAGATATACTTGTGTATACTGACACCTAATAAAGATATACTTGTGTATACTGACACCTAATAAAGATATACCTGTATATACTGACACCTAATAAAGATACACCTGTATATACTGACACCTAATAAAGATATACCTGTATATACTGACACCTAATAAAGATATACCTGTATATACTGACACCTAATAAAGATATGCCTGTATATATTGACACCTAATAAAGATATACCTGTGTATACTTACACCTAATAAAGATATACCTGTATATACTGACACCTAATAAAGATATGCCTGTATATACTGACACCTAAAAAGATATACCTGTATATCTGACACCTAATAAAGATATACCTGTATATATTGACACCTAATAAAGATATACCTGTGTATACTGACACCTAATAAAGATATACCTGTATATACTGACACCTAATAAAGATATACCTGAGTATACTGATACCTAATTTAGATAATACATGTGTTTACTGTATTCTGTCCATGACAGTTATCTACTGATTTTAAATTTCCCCATACATATTGTAACATCTAACAAGATCAATAGATGATGAGGATATTAAAACTAAAGCAGTGGGTCCCGTTACTAGGTAACACGTATATCATTCATTACCTTTAGACTATAATCATTTGCCCTGACTGGCTGAGTGGGCGGAAGTGGGTGTTTGTGGGATTAGCATCAGTCCATCCCCACCCCAGCTATCACAGGTGAAAACAGACAGCTAGATTATCCAGGAGACTATAATAAAACCTACCTGTGGATCCACTGTCCATGCTGCGACCTCACTCCCCATTTAGTTGCTGATAGTTACCAACAATGCCTTCCTATGTCTGCCATGCATAATGACTAGCCTCCTTTGGGAGGTGACTTCTGTCCCCCGGGGTGGGGATGCAAGGCTAGGGTGGTAGACAGGCTATTTCAGTATTTGTAGTAGAGTTAGAGAACACAACTGGTTGTTACGTGGTGGCACACAGTGTGATGGTGTGGGAGTCTACCACACATACACTCCCGGGCTAGGGAGTGGCTCCTCTAAAAGCTCCACCGACAGCCATGTGCAGAGAGCTAATCCAACAGATTTTATTTTGTAGTAAGGAAGCTCGGATATATCCTTTTATAGCTAGGATGTATCCATCCATAGGTCTAGGGAGTATCCATATGTAGCTAGGAAGTATCCATAAAAACTAGGTTGTATCCATCAGTAGCTATATATTGGCCATCTATAGCTAGTGAGTAGCCATCTATAGCTAGGGAGTAACCATCTATAACTAGGGAGTAACCATCTATAACTAGGGAGTAGCCATCTATAACTAGGGAGTAGCCATCTATAGCTAGGGGGTAGCCATCTATAGCTAGGGAGTAGCCATCTATAGCTAGGGAGTAGCCATCTATAACTAGGGAGTAGCCATCTATAACTAGGGAGTAGCCATCTATAGCTAGGGGGTAGCCATCTATAGCTAGGGGGTAGCCATCTATAGCTAGGGAGTAGCCATCTATAGCTAGGGAGTAGCCATCTATAACTAGGGAGTAACCATCTATAACTAGGGAGTAGCCATCTATAGCTAGGGGGTAGCCATCTATAACTAGGGAGTAGCCATCTATAGCTAGGGAGTAGCCATCTATAACTAGGGAGTAGCCATCTATAGCTAGGGAGTAGCCATCTATAACTAGGGAGTAGCCATCTATAGCTAGGGGGTAGCCATCTATAACTAGGGAGTAGCCATCTATAACTAGGGAGTAGCCATCTATAGCTAGGGAGTAACCATCTATAACTAGGGAGTAGCCATCTATAGCTAGGGAGTAGCCATCTATAACTAGGGAGTAGCCATCTATAGCTAGGGAGTAGCCATCTATAACTAGGGAGTAGCCATCTATAGCTAGGGAGTAGCCATCTATAACTAGGGAGTAGCCATCTATAGCTAGGGGGTAGCCATCTATAACTAGGGAGTAGCCATCTATAGCTAGGGAGTAGCCATCTATAACTAGGGAGTAGCCATCTATAGCTAGGGGGTAGCCATCTATAACTAGGGAGTAGCCATCTATAACTAGGGAGTAGCCATCTATAGCTAGGGAGTAGCCATCTATAACTAGGGAGTAGCCATATATAGCTAGTGAGTAGCCATCTATAACTAGGGAGTAGCCATCTATAGCTAGGGAGTAACCATCTATAACTAGGGAGTAGCCATCTATAGCTAGGGGGTAGCCATCTATAACTAGGGAGTAGCCATCTATAGCTAGGGAGTAACCATCTATAACTAGGGAGTAGCCATCTATAGCTAGGGAGTACCATCTATAACTAGGGAGTAGCCATCTATACTAGGGAGTAGCCATCTATAACTAGGGAGTAGCCATCTATAGCTAGGGAGTAGCCATCTATAACTAGGGAGTAGCCATCTATAGCTAGGGAGTAGCCATCTATAACTAGGGAGTAGCCATCTATAGCTAGGGAGTTACCATCTATACTAGGGAGTAGCCATCTATAGCTAGGGAGTAGCCATCTATAACTAGGGAGTAGCCATCTATAGCTAGGGAGTAGCCATCTATAGCTAGGGAGTAGCCATCTATAGCTAGGGAGTAGCCATCTATAGCTAGGGAGTAGCCATCTATAGCTAGGGAGTAGCCATCTATAGCTAGGGAGTAGTCATCTATAGCTAGGGAGTAACCATCTAATAACTAGGGAGTAGCCATCTATAGCTAGGGAGTAGCCATCTATAGCTAGGGAGTAGCCATCAATAGCTAGGGAGTAGCCATCTATAGCTAGGGAGTAACCATCTATAACTAGGGAGTAACCATCTATAGCTAGGGAGTAACCATCTATAGCTAGGGAGTAGCCATCTATAGCTAGGGAGTAGCCATCTATAACTAGGGAGTAGCCATCTATAGCTAGGGAGTAGCCATCTATAGCTAGGGAGTAACCATCTATAGCTAGGGAGTAGTCATCTATAGCTAGGGAGTAACCATCAATAACTAGGGAGTAACCATCTATAACTAGGGAGTAACCATCTATAACTAGGGAGTAGCCATCTATAGCTAGGGAGTAGCCATCTATAGCTAGGGAGTAACCATCAATAGCTAGGGAGTAGCCATCTATAGCTAGGGAGTAGCCATCTATAGCTAGGGAGTAACCATCTATAGCTAGGGAGTAGTCATCAATAGCTAGGGAGTATCCATCTATAGCTAGGGAGTATCCATCTATAGCTAGGGAGTAACCATCTATAGCTAGGGAGTAACCATCTATAGCTAGGGAGTAGCCATCTATAGCTAGGGAGTAGCCATCTATAGCTAGGGAGTAACCATCTATAGCTAGGGAGTAGCCATCTATAGCTAGGGAGTAGCCATCATAGCTATAGAGTAGCATCATAGCTAGGGAGTAGCCATCTATAGCTAGGGAGTAGCATCTATAGCTAGGGAATAGCCATCTATAGCTAGGGAGTAGCCATCTATAGCTAGGGAGTAACCATCAATAGCTAGGGAGTAGTCATCTATAACTAGGGAGTAGCCATCTATAGCTAGGGAGTAGCCATCAATAGCTAGGGAGTAGTCATCTATATAACTAGGGAATAGCCATTTATAGCTAGGGAGTAGCCATCTATTGCTAGGGAGTAACCATCAATAGCTAGGGAGTAGCCATCAATAGCTAGGGTAGTAGCCATCTATAGCTAGGGAGTAGCCATCTATAGCTAGGGAGTAGCCATCTATAGCTAGGGAGTAGCCATCTATAGCTAGGGAGTAGCCATCTATAGCTAGGGAGTAGCCATCTATAGCTAGGGAGTAGCCATCTATAGCTAGGGAGTAGCCATCTATAGCTAGGGAGTAGCCATCTATAGCTAGGGAGTAGCCATCAATAGCTAGGAGTAGCATCTATAGCTAGGGAGTAGCCATCTATAGCTAGGGAGTAGCCATCTATAGCTAGGGAGTAGCCATCAATAGCTAGGGAGTAGCCATCTATAGCTAGGGAGTAGCCATCTATAGCTAGGGAGTAGCCATCTATAGCTAGGGAGTAGCCATCTATAGCTAGGGAGTAGCCATCTATAGCTAGGGAGTAGCCATCTAATAGCTAGGGAGTAGCCATCTATAGCTAGGGAGTAGCCATCTATAGCTAGGGAGTAGCCATCTATAGCTAGGGAGTAGCCATCTATAGCTAGGGAGTAGCCATCTATAGCTAGGGTTAGCCATCATAGCTAGGGAGTAGCCATCAATAGCTAGGGAGTAGCCATCTATAGCTAGGGAGTATCCATCTATAGCTAGGGAGTATCCATCTATAGCTAGGGAGTAGCCATCTATAGCTAGGGAGTAGCCATCTATAGCTAGGGAGTAGCCATCAATAGCTAGGGAGTAGCCATCTATAGCTAGGGAGTAGCCATCTATAGCTAGGGAGTAGCCATCTATAGCTAGGGAGTAGCCATCATCTATAGCTAGGGAGAGTAGCCATCATATAGCTAGGGAGTAGCCATCAATAGCTAGGGAGTAGCCATCAATAGCTAGGGAGTAGCCATCTATAGCTAGGGAGTAGCCATCAATAGCTAGGGAGTAGCCATCTATAGCTAGGGAGTAGCCATCTATAGCTAGGGAGTAGCCATCAATAGCTAGGGAGTAGCCATCAATAGCTAGGGAGTAGCCATCTATAGCTAGGGAGTAGCCATCTATTGCTAGGGAGTAGCCATCAATAGCTAGGGAGTAGCCATCTATAGCTAGGGAGTAGCCATCTACAGCTAGGGAGTAGCCATCTATAGCTAGGGAGTAGCCATCTATAGCTAGGGAGTAGCCATCAATAGCTAGGGAGTAGCCATCTATAGCTAATGAGTAGCCATCAATAGCTAGGGAGTAGCCATCTATAGCTAGGGAGTAGCCATCTATAGCTAGGGAGTAGCCATCTATAGCTAGGGAGTAGCCATCTATAGCTAGGGAGTAGCCATCAATAGCTAGGGAGTAGCCATCTATAGCTAGGGAGTAGCCATCTATAGCTAGGGAGTAGCCATCAATAGCTAGGGAGTAGTCATCTATAACTAGGGAGTAGCCATCTATAGCTAGGGAGTAGCCATCTATAGCTAGGGAGTAACCATCTATAGCTAGGGAGTAGCCATCTATAGCTAGGGAGTAGCCATCTATAGCTAGGGAGTAGCCATCTATAGCTAGGGAGTAGCCATCTATAGCTAGGGAGTAGCCATCTAATAGCTAGGGAGTAGCCATAGCTAGGGAGTAGCCATCTATAGCTAGGGAGTAGCCATCTATAGCTAGGGAGTAGCCATCTATAGCTAGGGAGTAGCCATCTATAGCTAGGGAGTAGCCATCTATAGCTAGGGAGTAGCCATCTATAGCTAGGGAGTAGCCATCAATAGCTAGGGAGTAACCATCAATAGCTAGGGAGTAGCCATCTATAGCTAGGAGTACATCATGCTAGGGAGTAGCCATCTATAGCTAGGGAGTAGCCATCTATAGCTAGGGAGTAGCCATCTATAGCTAGGGAGTAGCCATCTATAGCTAGGGAGTAGCCATCATAGCTAGGAGTAGCCATCTATAAGCTAGGGAGTAGCCATCTATAGCTAGGGAGTAGCCATCTATAGCTAGGGAGTAGCCATCTATAGCTAGGGAGTAGCCATCTATAGCTAGGGAGTAGCCATCTATAGCTAGGGAGTAGCCATCTATAGCTAGGGAGTAGCCATCTAAGCTAGGGAGTACCATCTATAGCTAGGGAGTAGCCATCTATGCTAGGAGTAGCCATCTAATAGCTAGGGAGTAGCCATCTATAGCTAGTAGGAGTAGCCATCTAAGCCTAGGGAGTAGCCATCTAGGAGTACATCTAGGGA
Source organism: Argopecten irradians (assembly GCF_041381155.1). Classification (NCBI taxonomy): domain Eukaryota; kingdom Metazoa; phylum Mollusca; class Bivalvia; order Pectinida; family Pectinidae; genus Argopecten; species Argopecten irradians. Next base: position 44,882,586 of record NC_091134.1, on the reverse strand, counting down.
GTAGCCATCTATAGCTAGGGAGTAGCCATCTATAGCTAGGGAGTAGCCATCTATAGCTAGGGAGTAGCCATCTATAGCTAGGGAGTAGCCATCTATAGCTAGGGAGTAGCCATCTATAGCTAGGGAGTAGCCATCTATAGCTAGGGAGTAGCCATCTATAGCTAGGGAGTAGCCATCTATAGCTAGGGAGTACCATCTATAGCTAGGGACATAGCTAGAACCATCTATAGCTAGGGAGTATCCATCTATAGCTAGGGAGTACCATCTATAGCTAGGGAGTAGCCATCTATAGCTAGGGAGTAACCATCTATAGCTAGGGAGTAGCCATCATAGCTAGGAGTAGCCATCTATAGCTAGGGAGTACCATCTATAGCTAGGGAGTAGCCATCTATAGCTAGGGAGTAGCCATCTATAGCTAGGGAGTATCCATCTATAGCTAGGGAGTAACCATCTATAGCTAGGGAGTAACCATCTATAGCTAGGGAGTATCCATCTATAGCTAGGGAGTAACCATCTATAGCTAGGGAGTATCCATCTATAGCTAGGGAGTAGCCATCTATAGCTAGGGAGTAACCATCTATAGCTAGGGAGTAACCATCTATAGCTAGGGAGTAACCATCTATAGCTAGGGAGTAGCCATCAATAGCTAGGGAGTAGCCATCTATAGCTAGGGAGTAGCCATCTATTGCTAGGGAGTAACCATCTATAGCTAGGGAGTAGCCATCTATAGCTAGGGAGTAACCATCTATAGCTAGGGAGTAACCATCTATAGCTAGGGAGTAGCCATCTATAGCTAGGGAGTAGCCATCTATTGCTAGGGAGTAACCATCTATAGCTAGGGAGTAGCCATCTATAACTTAATCTGTTTTATACAGAATTGAAATTTTCTGCAAACTGCTATCAATATCCTTGATTGTTTTACCTATTTAGTATGAATCGGTTATATGAAAAATTAGATAATAAGTAATGATTTCTGAGTCCCCTGAGTGAATCTCGACCTAGGTATGTTTTGATGACATATACTCTTATTATATGCATACAGTAGATAATACGCATACATGGGATGAACAATTTTAATAAAACAACAGTATATTCCTGTCCTAAGTCTCACTTTGTTTCAATTCTGTGTCTGTTGTACAAATGTTAACCCACTTAGTATAAAACCTGCATGATACGAAAGGAATTCGTAATAACTGGGTTGGACTATATACAGTTACAGAGTATCGATCTATAGATTGCTAGGTACATTCGTTCTAGATACTATTATGAAGTTTTCAATGTATGTGTCACTCAAAAGTCAGATGATATATAGGTATCAATTTGTTGGTGTCAGGTGTTGATGTCGTCAGCAGGGACCTTTCTGTGTGATAACTTGATTTCCTTTTAGCTCAAACTTGATTCACATCTTGTTTATGGCAATTTTTTCTCTATTTGTTTCTTATGATTTTCATGTTTGAAGGTCCAAGGTTAAAGTCACTTTTGCTAAAAATAGAAAAAAAAAAATTCAGGGCAATAAATAGAGGTACAGAAACACGTGCTATAGTTACTTTCATTGACTGTCTGTCCGTCTGTCTGTCTGTAGACACAACTTTGTCCGTGATCTCCTCCTAAACTACTTGAAAGATTTTGCTTAAGGTACACAGAACCCTGAAAATTTGTGCAGCTGGATGGTATTAATCGTCAATTCTGGCCACACGTCTAGTTCTTGTATAGCCAGGTATAGGTATTTCAATTTGTTCTATCTATCCATCTTTAGCCAGAACTTAATAAGAGAGTATATCCTAGCTGATATACTGCTTGAAGAATCTATGTATACATAGCTTAATTGGATGTTTACAGATACATTACATATGTTTGGATACTTCATTTATCAGTTCATCGAAATAGTACATTTGTTCATATGTCAGCAATGATCTTCATCATAACCTAAAGTCAGGATGACCTATAGTCATCATGTTTCATCTTTCGTCGTGCGCTGTGCTTAAACTTTCACATTTTGAACTTCTTCTCCCGTTCTACCGTTTTAGCTGAAACTTGCATGAATGATCCTGACATGGTCCAGACAGAGAGTTGCTATTTTTCAAATCCAAAAATGCCACCACAGCTACCATCTTGAAAACACATTTTGAACTTCTTCTCAATTTCTACAGGTGTGATTAGGCTGAAACTTGCATGAAATGATCCTGACATGGTCCCAACAAAGTGATGTTATTTTTCTGGTCAATCTGAAATCCAAGATGGCCCCCACAGCCACGATCTTGAAAACACTTTTTGAACGTCTTCTCAAGTTCTACCGGTACGATTCCGGTGCGATTTAGCTGAAACTTGCATAAAATGATCCTGACATGGTCCTGTCCAAGTGTTGTTAATTTTCAGGTCGATCCAAAATCCAAGATGGCCCCCACAGCTGCCATCTTGAAAACACATTTTGAACTTCTTCTCTAGTTCTACCAGTGCGATTTGGCTGAAACTTGCATAAGATGATTCTGACATGATCCCCTCCTAGTATTATTATTTTTCGGGTCAATCCGAAATCAAAAAAGGCCACCACAGCTGGCATCATGAAAATACATTTTGAACTTCTCAAGTTCTAACAGTGCGATTTAGCTGAAAATTTCAGTAAATGAGACATGTTCCCAAAAAAGTGTTTTTATTTTTTGGGTCCATCCAAAATCCAAGATGCCCACCACAGCCGCCATCTTCAAAATACATTTGGAACTTCATATTATGTAATACAGCTCATATACTAAAGTTGCGATTTAGCTGAAACTTGCATGAAATGATCCTGATATGATCTTGACAAAGTTTTGTTACATCTCTGGTTGATCCAAAATTGAAGATGGCTACCATGACACCATATCTAATTAATTTCCTATTTGACTTTTGCCAAGGAAGTCAGATGACCGATAAGGCCTTTGGGCCTCTTGTTAAGCTAATGTGGTCATGGTGCATGGTCACTAAGGCAGATTTGATTGTATTTAGGCTTGCTTTTGATATCTGATTGTGTATAAATCTAATTGTATTTTTCAGGCATGGGTTTGGTGACTGTAGAAAACCACTCAATGATACTGCTTTACTTGTGGAAGAAATCGTTCACCAACAGGTGTCAGCACTCGTGAGTCTTATAAATATCTAAAAATACCCTTGACACTAGCTGTCATGCTTTATCCACTTATCCAATTAAAACTTCTTTAAAAGTTACTTACATATTGAAGATCCCAAAGTAGCCTTATCAAGTTATGAGAGTCAACATCCAACTGTATAACATTCAGTCAAAATCAAGGCCATCCAATTCCTTATATGCTTAGCTACTTCTACAGATTCAATATTTTTTCAGGTTTCCTTTAGAAAAAAACGTTAGATTTTATTGAATCTGGCAATCTAGCTTGAAGAAAATATCTTAACCATCTTAGTTTCAATATTTCCAGGATAAGACATGTGACTTACTGAGTGCTATGTATTTGAAATAGTAAAGATATCATCCTATTGTACAACTATGTAAATGTTATTCCAGTGGTTTTGTCCTTTGACAAGACACAGGTGCAGACTTTGATGAACTTGACATTTATCTTATAGCTTTCAATAGAAATGACCTTGATCTTTTATTGAATTAACTGTACATATATAATTTCTTTTGAGAAAGTTATTTTGCCCTTCCTTATTAAGCTGCAGTGAGTAAACAGCCGTGATTTTTGTTTGAACTGTAAATAATTTCTGTTTGAAAATAACTTTGCTCTCTCCAGAGGTAGCCGCATCAACTGACATTGACCTGTTTTGGTGCAGTTATGGCAAGAAAAATGCATGACCTTGCCCTGCCTTAGTGGCTATAGAATGATGTTGACCTTTGTTGTTGTAGCTGTACCAGGCCTGCGATGTAGCGACCTTGAGGAGTGCCAGGTTCATTGGTATGGAAGATCTGTTATTTCTGCTAAGGAAAGACAAGGTATTGACCTATAAGATGTATTCTTAAACTACATTTTGGACACTGAAATACATGAAAACATGGTTATATATAACAAATCTGTGGGGTCCAACGAAATTACATCCTTTTCAGACACCGAGATAGTGTGTATCCAAGAGTTATCCTCCAAAGATAACAGACAAGGTATTGAAGTGTGTAAATAAAATTCAGTACTGAAATGAAGTTCTGCCTTAAAAATAAGGAATTTCAAGTTTAATATTGAAGAACTCCATCTGTTAATAGCATGAGATTGATTCAGTTTATCACCAAACCCTAGTCAGTTGTCATCTGATGGTCTGATGGTGTCAGTATGGTGATGTTATTGTTCACATTCTGTTTGCTTGTCCTGTAGGTAAAGCTTGCCCGTTTGTTGCGGTATCTGGACTTGAAGGACATGAAGGCTACAGTATTAAAGGGGAGTAATATGGAGGAGGATGACGGCACAGAATCAGGTACCGGGACTTTGTTCTGCCCCTAACATTGAAGTAGGTTAAGATGTGTTCAGTATCTCATATCAGTGAGAAAAAAGTGCATGCAATATATCAAAATGTGTGCATACCAAATTGAATCTAATGAAATGCGAGCATTCTTTAATTTGACAATATGATATTGTGAAATCACTTACATGTACCAGCCTGAGTTTCTTTAGAACGTACAAACAAAACTGCATTATCCTATAAAGAGTTAGGAAAGATGGTTACATGGGATTGGGTTCTGAAAACAATTGAAATTATTTCTATTTCATCATTTGAATGTGTTTTGTCATATTCAGGTGAGAAAGTGATCCAGCCGATGAAAAAGAGACGAAAAATTTGTCATGATTTTCTATCATCAATTGACCAATCAGGAGAGCTTGTGGCGTTGTTTGATGATGACAAGATTGATGATGTTAAGCACGATCGTTTGGTGGTAAGTAAACTGATAAACATGATAACTCAGTGGATGTCAAATCAGACATGATCAGTTTTTATTTCCCCACAATGAATTTAAGCGAGTTGGTGGCATATAGTGTTAGCCCTGTCCACCCTGTCCTATCACATCCAGTCATATATTGTCAATTCTTGCACTGTGCCATTCCACTTTGAAGGGTCAGGATGACCTATAGTCATCATGCTCAAAAAGACTAAAATCTTTAAATGACTTCTCAATAACTGAAAGGCCCAGGGTATTTGACCTGCAGCATGCTGGAAAGAAGTGCTACCAAGTTTTTAGGTCACCTAAGACGAAGTCTCAAGTGACCTATTCTAATCACCTTTTGTCTGTCGTCGTCCGTCGTGTGTTCGTAAACAATTTACATTTTCGACTTCTTCTCAAAAACCGCTGAAGAAATTTCAATGAAATTTTGCACAAACCTTCTAAGGCCGATCAAAATTGTAAATTATATGACCCCTACCCCCCAGGGGGCTGTGGGAGGGGCCAAAAAGGGTAAAATTGACTAAAATTTCAAAAATCTTCTCCTCTACTCACAGATGTGGTAGAATCAAATACTCTTCATAGATAGAAAGGTCTCAAGTCCCTCTACAAAAATTGTGAATTATATGACCCTGGGGTCTCAGGTTTCCCCCTGGGGAGGGGGTTAAGTTTACTATAGTTTATATAGTGAAAACACATTTTGGAGCATTTATAATAGAAAATTAGTCAAATGTTGTCAGAATTATCGCTATGAAATGGCCGATGAATTCTATTAACAAATTTTCCATGACTGACTCCCAGGGGCCTTAGGGGCGGGGCCAAAAGGGGTCAAATAGGCTAAAACTTCAAAAATCTTCTTCTAAAATTCTGGAACTGGTAGAATCAAATACTCTTCATAGATGGAAAGGTCTTAAGGTCCTTTACAAAAGTTGTGAACTATATGACCCTGGGGTCTCATGTTTCCCCCTCGGGAGGGGGTCAAGTTAACTATAGTTTATATAGGAAAAACACATATATGAATGTTTTTTGCTTATTTTTCGTAGGAAATTAGTCAAACTGGGTTAGAATGTTTAGCCTGAGATAGCATTTTATCGTCATATTCATATTGGTCCTGGCCGACCCCCAGGGGCCTTAGGGGTGGGGCCAAAAAAGGGTCAAATAGGCTAAAACTTCAAAAATCTTCCTCTGATTCACAGATTTGATGGAACCTGACACTCTTCATAGATTGGTACCTAGGTCTTAAGGCCCTTTACAAAAATTGTGAATTTCATTGCCCTGGGATCTCAGATTTTCCCCTGGGTAGGGCGTCAAATTTACTATAGTTTATATAGGAAGAACACATTTATGAACATTATTTGCTTTGTTTTCATAGGAAATTAGTCAAACTGGGTTAGAATTATTAGCCTGAAATAGCATTTTAATACCATATCCATATTTGTCCTGGCCTGGCCGACTCCCAGGGGCCAGAGGGGCGGGGCCAAAAGGGGTCAAATAGGCTATAACTTCAAAAATCTTATTCTGAATTCACAGATTTGATTGAACCAAATAATCTTCTTAGATTAAAAAGTGAAATTCATAAAATCACTGACACTGACTGACTTCTTGTTTGGTATTGTTGGAATTTTAAGCATAAGTTTTGGTAACATAATACACTATCAAAATGAAAAACAAAAAATAAAAATTCTAAAAGGTTCAACTTTAAAATTTATTCTAATTCGTAAATACTTTTTACAGATTTGAACCAACTTTGCAATGCTTTTCTGTAGCAGCACACAGGTGACCGTCAAGGCCTCTTGGGCCTCTTGTTTTAAATAAATGACCTTGATCTTCATTCAAAGTCACAGGGGTCAAAAAGGCTAAAATATTTAAATGACTTCTTCTTAATAACTGAAAGGCACAGGGTACTCATATTTGGCTTGCAGCATGCTTGGATGAAGGGCTACCAAGTGTGTGCAAATGAATGACCTTGACCTTCATTGATGACCGTTAAGGCCCGTTGGGCCTCTTGTATCAAAATCTTTCTCAGAATCCTTTAATTATAAATCTTTGGTTGCATAACAACAGTTTTGGTGGTATTGACAGTATAATATTTATATATTGACAGTATAACATTTGGTACTATTGACAGTATAATTACATTTTGCTAGTGTTGGTGGTGATAAGCTATCCATAGACATGTATCAACCTTGACAGGCAGGAAATGAGGTAGGTGTATGTATGGCCTAGTTACAGCTGTGGAGGGACTGTTATAGCCTATGTTCTTATTGACTCACTGTATCTCTTTGCTTAACCAAATGTTCGCTTCAAAACATTTAGTAGTCCATTGCCACCAATCTGGTGGGTTTAGCCGGGGAAGCCAAAATATATTTAGACAAATTAGATTTAAAACAGGAAGAGAAAGAGGAAGAAATGTGTTTTAGTAAAGTCTTTATGAAACTATAGGGCACCAGCAGAGGGTTTTCTGTCGGTAGTTCTGCATCAAAAATGTGGTGGCCAAGTGGTGAAGGTGTCTGACATACTACCAGTAGTACTACATCAGAGCTGTGGTGGCCAAGTGATTAAGGTGTCCGATAGTCTACTGGTTGTTCTACATCTTAGCTGTGGTGGCCAAATGATTAAGGTGTCCGACAGTCTACTGGTACAATGTAGTTCTACATCAGAGCTGTGGTGGCCAAGTGATTAAGGTTTCCGACAGTCTACTAGTTGTTCTACATCAGAGCTGTGGTGGCAAGTGATTAAGGTGTCTGACAGTCTACTGGTAGTTTTATATCAGGGCTGTGGTGGCCAAGTGATTAAGGTGTCCCGCAGTCTACTGGTTGTTCTTCATCTTAGCTGTGGTGGCCAAGTGATTAAGGTGTCCGACAGTCTACTGGTACAATGTAGTTCTACATCAGAGCTGTGGTGGCCAAGTGATTAAGGTGTCCGACAGTCTACTGGTAGTTCTACATCAGAGCTGTGGTGGCCAAGTGATTAAGGTGTCTGACAGTCTACTGGTAGTTCTACATCAGAGCTGTGGTGGCCAAGTGATTAAGGTGTCCGACAGTCTACTGGTAGTTCTACATCAGAGCTGTGGTGGCCAAGTGATTAAGGTGTCTGACAGTCTACTAGTTGTTCTACATCTTAGCTGTGGTGGCCAAGTGATTAAGGTGTCAGACAGTCTACTGGTAGTTCTACATCAGGGCTGTGGTGGCCAAGGTGTCTTTACATTCTATAGGTATACTTTATACCCGAGTTGTAGTCATTGACTAACTGTTTAACATGTCTGTCCAGTAGCTCTCAATTTCTTGGCTAGGATAGTCAAGTGGTTAAAGTGTCCCAACGTTTTACTAGAAGTAATTCACCTCAAAGCTGTTGTCGGACATTCAAACAGTAGTTCTCCACTTTTTGGCTACAGTTGGTGGGTGGTTGAAGTATTCAAAACTACTGCTACTAGGCTCTCCACCTCAAGGTTGTAGCCGAGTGACTAAAGATATTCATCTTTTTAGCATTAATCCTTGACCTCTGAGCTGATTTTGCCAGTGACCTAAAGGTTGAGAGCTAAAATAAACAAATAACTGATTATTTATTAAGCAATCAAGGCAGATTATCGTTCAATTTTTAGGTTAAAAACATTTTCTTGAGAAAACTGTCTACTGCTTTGCATGGTACAGTAAATGACAGATGCTTTATTGCATGGTAAACATCATTTGTTGCTTGACTTTTGTGGGAGTATTTGTCATAATTTTGATATTTCCAGCATACAATCACAGGCCCACTGGACCGCTTTTTTTGGTAAAATAGTTTGACAAGGTCAAGATGAATACAGGAGCGAGTTACAGGCCTTATAGAGTTTTCCTGACAATCCCTTCCTATGTATACAATACTATCCTTTTCTTGTCTGTATACTTCCGTAACACGACAGATCGTGTCAAATTCTTTAGGATGTATTGTTTGTTATTGAGACAGTAGATGCCTGCAAGTTAGGTTAGCATGTGGTAGGCTTGGGTGTTTATCTCTTGCTATGGCTGATGTCGTCTCGAAAAATCAATACAGCACGGAAATCATATCGCTACTGTCGCCGCATTTATACCTGGTATGATACGACAAAAAACTCTCAGTGATGCCAAGCCTGCCTGCATGACACTCTAATGTCATCTTTAAAACATAACCTATACGACATATATCAAATCCTGTTGTGTTAATTGGAATTTCACAGCCGGTAGTCCTTTATTAGAACAATCTGATAGATGTATGGTAAACATTAGGTACATTTTATAGAGGATGTTCAACTAAGAAGCTGTGTCTAAGATTATCCATTAACAACTTGTATGTAAAAGTAGCTCTGTAGTTAGGCTACTTTAAGGAACTTCCTTAGAAGTCTCTCAAATTAGCTTCCCTAGAAAGCTTTTATTTTAAGAGCCATAGAGCCTGATCTTGCTTTGTTCCTTCATTGATTTTCGCCAAACTTCAAATATGATCACAGAGTCAAAATATCTTAAAGTTCAAGTTTAGGGTTATCATGTCAATTAAGGTCACCATAACTCTTTTTTTTTAGAAAATCACTGTCAGCACTCTAACAACTGCGTTTCTTTACGGATTGTATACAAAACTTTTACCTAGTATGTGCTCAGTGCCCTTGAAAACTAACTAAATTGAAACTACATGTATATCTGGTATTTCTGGTCATTTATTTCAAGGTAACTGAACATGAGTCCTTGAAATGGGGAGGGGGCACTTAAAGGGACTGTAGCTCTTATTGGATGATACAGTGTGAATAGAGAAGCAAAGTAACATTGACAAGTTCAAACTTCAGAGTTTATTTTGTCAAGGTCAAAATCACTTACTAGTATAATACCCTCAGTAGAAAATAATTTTGCCCGACCTTTCCTTCTAAACTTCAATGTAAAAAACACTCGGCAGCAATTTTTTGGGACCATTTCTAGATGTCCATACAGGTGTATTTGCTGAAATATTTGTTGTCATGGTAACCAGGTTACTATACACAGGTTTTTTGAAATAGTAAATAGTATATTAGCTCTTGGATCAATTTTGTTCAAACTTGTTCAATTGTTGTAATATGTGGTTGCCTAGATTTGATGCATTACATGCTATAATAATGGTTACCATGGAGATAAAATAAAATGTTTGCCATGGTCTCAAATAAGAGGTTGTGAGAGGCATTAGTAAGCAATTGGCTTATAGTGTGTATTTCTTTTCTTGTAGAGTTACAAAAGAAGTAAATAAAACAATTATGTTTGTTTTTAGAGGGCAGAATTACAATCAAGAGGAATGGACCAGAAGCATTACTTAGAGTTCTGTGAGGCTCGACAAATTAATTTCAGTAAGTAGTCCTAACTTTTACAAACACTTAGAACTCTGCTATATAGTGTACCTCATGACATTCTGTACTTGAATCATTGCACACAAATGTTAGACGACAAATGTTAGAGGATGGGATTCCTGTAACCACATGGAAAAAATTTATGTTGAATGCAAAAAGACATAGAGAAATGTCAGTGCTGCACGCACTTCAGTTTACCAGTAGTGCATGTGCAGTGATTTTAATGGAATTTTAAGCATGTTAATTTTAGAGCAAATTGTAGAGCAGAATAATTTCTATAAAATCTATTTTGATATGAAGTACTGTATCTCTAACAGAATTTAGAAAACTGTAAGTCTGATGCTAAAACTTGGTGAAATGAGATTTTAGTGTTTCTATATTAACAGGCAGGAAGTACAAATCACAGAGGTTCAAAGACTGGCTGATGGCTGGAGTCAACATTGACATCAAACCAAACCTGCCTGCTCTAGAGATTCTCTCATACTTCTCTTATGAAACAGTGGCACAGGTAATAAATAATAAATCCAAACCTGCCCGCTCTAGAGATTCTCTCATACTTCTCTTATGAAACAGTGGCACAGGTAATAAATAATAAATCCAAACCTGCCCGCTCTAGAGATTCTCTCATACTTCTCTTATGAAACAAAGATGCAGGTAATAATAAATCCAAACCTCTCTGCTCTAGAGATTCTCTCATACTTCTCTTATGAAATAGTGGCACAGGTTATAATAAATCCAAACCTGTCTGCTCTAGAGATTCTCTCATACTTCTCTTATGAAAAAGTGGCACAGGTTATAATAAATCCAAACCTACTCGCTCTAGAGATTATTTCATGCTTCTTTTATGAATGATCTCATTTAAACTTTTCCTATGAAACATTGGCACTTCAGATACCATAAATGTTTTTTCTTATACTTCTCTTGGCACCTTTCTGCTCTAGATATTCTCTCATACTTCGTTTAAAATGTGGCAAGTGTAATAGATAAAATCCAGTCTTAAATCTGCCCAAGATATTCTTTTGTACTTTTACAAAGATGAACCGGATCCTATTTGATGAAGAGGGAGATGATTTGATTCAAATGTTCATGCATTACTGAAAATACATGATTGACAACTACTTAATTATGGATATCTTTGATTGACAGGTGGTTGATCTTGCATTACTGGTAAAACAGGACATGCGGTCAGGCTTGAGTGACCCACTGGCTAAGAATACACCCAGTGTGTGTATTAACTATCACGATCACTCCCCTTCCAGTACTGGCAGTGTCCTGGGTCGTCCAGGGCACCACCCAGGGATCACCTCTCCTACAACGGTCAGTATCATCTCATAATAAGGGTTTGTGTGTGGTGGCTGGGGGGACTGGCATTACCATCTCATAGTGAGGGGTCTATGTGTATTGGGGGATGAGAGGGGTTAGAACCATTTGGTAATGGGGGTCTGTTTGGTGACTGGGGGACAGGCAGTACCATCTCATGGTGGGGGTCTATATTGGGGGTTAGAAGGGTTAGAACCATTTGGTAATGGAGGTCTGTGTGGTGGCTTGGGGAAGGTGATTGGGAGTCTATATTGGGGGTTAGAGGGGTTAGAACCATTTGGTAATGGAGGTCTGTGTAGTGGCTGGGGGAGGGTCATTACCATCTCATGGTGGGGGTCTCAATTGAGGGTGACAGGGGCGAGAACCATTTGGTAATGGAGGTCTGTGTAGTGGCTGGGGGAGGGTCATTACCATCTCATGGTGGGGGTCTAAATTGAGGGTGACAGGGGCGAGAACCATTTGGTAATGGAGGTCTGTGTGGTGGCTGGGGGAGGGTCATTACCATCTCGTGGTTGGGGTCTGTGTGTAAAGTTTGAGGAGGGGTAGGATGGTGAGAACCATTGGATAATGAGATCTGTATTTGAGGTTTTGCGAGGGTCAGTATCAGCTACAAGTGATGGACGTGGTCAGTGTTGGCCTGAGTAAATGGTCAATATGTATAACAGTTCATTAAAACTAAATAAATACCCTGTATTATAGGAGACAGGTCTAACACAGTATAGAGTGGTACATTTAATTCCAAGAAAATGCTTTATTATTTAGTTAATGAAGTGTTGATGTTTTTGACAGAGTCCTCCCAGCACCCCTTCTACCCCAGGCTCCACGTCTGGTGTACTAGGATCATCGTCATCGTCAGGTCTCGGATCCTCAGGGAGTGGCCTAGCACACAAATCCAAGTCAAAGAAGCGAAGAAAGGTAAGTCAAAATCACTAAGGATTTGTGCATTTCAGTGTTTAATTTGAAGATGAATTAATTATGCACCCACATAATTTACTATAGAATGTTACTTAATTAAACTTTGGAGGATATGATAATGGTCTCCTCCAGGGTGAAAAGTTGTAGGAATAAGACTCTTTGCTAGTGGCAGCAATGGCAATTCAACATCAGACTTTGTAAGATCTAAGATCTTTCTATCAAAACTCTAAATCTGATACTTGGAGCATAGCCATAGAGGACATCATTAAAACCTTAAATTCGTCCATGTACTGCATGTTTCAATGTACCTGAGGTGTAGGATTTAGAAACTGTGAAACTTACTTGAGATATGGAATCACTACAACTGAATAGTTTTGCATTTAAATCTCTTTGTCAAAAATCATTGGTTTGATAATCATATCTTATGCAATGTAAAATAGTATTGGGTACAAGAAAATGGCATAGAGAGCATGGGTGAGACATATATTTTGTGTTATTCTTAATATTCTTGGTTTGTACAGAGTGGCCATGGCCAGAGTTTAGAGGTTAGCTCGGCGCAGGCCATCCTGCCCAGTGATGTACAGGAGGCAATGAGGAGATTTGGACATTGTATAGGGCCTTTTGCTTCGTGTACAGTAAGTATATATTTAGTACATCATGTGACAGAATACCAACATCTGATTGGCTACACAAATGGGTACTATGTCACAATAGTGTCTGCATCCTTGGGTACTTTATTGAAGTGACACAATGTGAATCTATTGTGATGTCATTGTAACTTTGCATGGTACAAGACAGCAAAATGGCTTACAAATTGTGATATATGGAGAGAAATAATACAAGTTTTTTGAGAGAATACTTTTATGGTTTTAAAATTCTGCTTTCAATTTTCATGATATGCAATCCTGTTATATAGAAATGTGATCAGAAATTCAACAGTTGATGTACTTATAGCTTTAATATGATAGTGCCGAGTGGAAATACAAAGGTGTTGTGGACAATATCTCTCGAAATGGTTTGTCTGTTGATGTAAGAAATTGAAAAGGTGAAGGTTAAACAAAAGTGAGACGATGTTCTCATTCTGGGCTGGTCATGTTCAGAGGGCACTATTACCTCATGATGATATAGTGCCCTATAAGACTATAATGCAAAGTCATAATAGATTATTATAACTATTAACAAAGCACAAATCTCAAAAATACTAGTAACCTCTGTGTTTTTTCTCTCTCAGAAAGTCAACAATTTGGTGTCGCCAAAAATGAGGTTGCTATGCTGCTGACATTGGACCGACAATATCATATTAGACCAAAGAAGATGACATCATCTTACTGGGCATGTGTCCACCAATACACAGATGACTACTTTGAGCTGTGGGACCAAGTGTGATGTTGGGCAATGTTAGATAAAAAGCCGTAGAAACATTTTTAAGTGTCAGCCCTTGATGTCATAAATGGACCAGTAACACATGATCTTCTTGGACCAATAATTTAAAACATACACAGTGAACGATGGGATGTTGTACGAAAATCACAGCAATGTGGACATCATTGTTAAACAGTGTTGGACTAATACTATAAAAATGTGAACATTGACAATGCTGGATATTATATACCATTATTGTTGAAATATTAACTGTGGCTTGAGCTGGATGTTAATAGACCAATATTCATTACAATAATTGTAGGAACATGAATTAACATATAAGCAATGCTGAATGTTGCTAGACCAATACTATAGAAATGTAAACATGCAGTGACAATCCCGTATGTTAGGACCAACAATCTTGGTAACATTGTAGAAATGTGGACATCATCAGTATGAAACAGAAGTATATACATGTATTCATTAGCTGGCAGTGTAAGGTACTTAATTGTGTAAATTAAATGGCAGTGTAAGGATGCTGAGAGTGTAAGTTTTCAAGGTAACTGAAAGTGTAAACTCGCTGGCAGAGTTAAGTAATTGGCTGTGTGAGTTAGCTGAATGTAAATGTTTGGTGTTAAGTAAGGCTGGGACTAAAATTAAGTAGGGTATTGAGTTTGAGGCAATGAGGTTAAATCCAGAAACTAAAGTTTAGATATGTCAGTGATATATCTTTTGTATTTAGATAATGTGCACTAGGTATAGGTTTAATTTCTGATCAAATTTAATATTTAAAAGACATAAATACAAATAAATAAATCATCATTAAATGTTACGGTTGTGTTGTTTTCTTAGAAGACTTTATTCAGACTCACAGACGCCTGCAGTGTAATTTCTTGGGTATTAATTGCTGTATGAAATTCTTTGCTGTAAAATGTATTACCTAATGCACTTGTAGTTAATTTAGCACACTTGTGTCCAAGTGCTCCTAGGAGAAGTATACTTATTAGTGCAATCTTTAAGTAAAGTAAATTAATTTTCTTTTGTTTGAATTTTACTTACTTTATTTTTGAGATCAAAGTGCATTCCCAAACGTTTATCTACACATATTAATATCTACTTTTGATTGTACATGTATTTCAATTATTGTTTTACACCCATGAATGATAATCTCTGCAAACATGCTTTGAAAAGGAAATTATGGAATTAGTAGGCTATCCCAAAAAAAGGGTAATCTTGTCAAGATTTTTATTTGTAGATGTTTTTGTTGGCTGATAGAGACTACCAATAAAATGCCAGAAATTATAAAAGCAAACAGTGATGAGTCTAAGACATTAAAAGTAAAGCTGATTGTATTTGTGTTTAAGTAATACTACAATGTCCTAAAGCATCAACAACACTAGCTTCATTTTTATATTGTTTTAATGCATGTACGTAAGAGTGACAAGTAACACAAGATAACAAAGATAGAGATCCAACAGGGATATAATGGCGCCCACCAGACAGTCATCTACATGTACATTATATACCTACAGTTAGTTCTAGGAAAGACTGAGCTTAGTAATGCTTTTTTCTCTCTTGTTGAAAATCTTTTGAAAACTCGATAAATTCTATACTTAATAAGTTCATCAAAAATAGCAGTTAATGCCCAGATTTAATAACAGATAATAGACAACAGATCAAAGGCGATTAGAATAGCCTTCCACTTAATGATGGTTGGCTAGCAAGTATAAAGACACATTGTGTCAGAAATAAAGCGATCAAAAGAAACTTTTAGAAGCTCTGACACTGAGTACATAATGTCTACTGGTATCGCACATACAATGTAACGTAGGACCAACGAAAAACAATGAATAATTAAATATTCTTCCATGATCTCCCAAGTTTAATCCCCACCTCACATTAATCATTTGATATCATATAAAGTCCTTAAAAGCAGAGTTAAAAATCAACCTACAATATCGAGACCCATGTATCAAAATACAATTATAAGCTTATATCAAAACCACCAAGTAAAAAAAACCCATGATTTTCTCTACTAATACTCATATTTCATATTTAAATGTTCATTTAAAGGAATCCAGCCCAATAAAACCTGTATATATAGGTGTAGAATCTATTCGTTCCCCAGTTAAATTGGCTAGGGGAGATCATCCTGATGAATTATAGAATAAACGGGAGATAATCAATTCAAATTATTTAAAATTTACCTTAAGAAAGAATGTATGAAATAAATATCTTAAATCCAAATGCTTCAGTTAATGGAACATTTCAAAGTAGCATTTTGTCTTTGTTAGTAACTGGTGGGAAGACAATACATTACAATAAACACAAATTTTCCTTTATCTAAAATATGCAAAAGAGGCAGTAATCAATTTAAATGTTTTACATGATATGTTGGAGTTATACAAATCTGGTACAATAATCACAAGACATACTGTAATGTAATATTATCTAGTATTGTGCTAGGGTATAAACCCGACACTACCGTCGTAATGAGCTGTGGAAATGCATAGACACTTCATTGAATAATACACCTCAATGATTTTTGAGCTATTTAACACACAGTCAATACAACAGTATTACAAGTGTTCTAGCTAAAACTGAATTAAGACTGATTAAATACTGCAGAATATTGTGTCCCTGGTGAATACTGGTCAGGCTTCTATTGTACAAAAATCAGTTCTTTCTAATGGGAGAGCAGAAAATGACAATTGAAGCATTTTGTATCCTGATGGTACATACGTCATTTGTGTAGGATAAAAAGAAACAACACATAGGTCAGGGTTCAATCCCAGGTCTAGGTCAGGGTTCAATCCCAGGTCTAGGTCAGGGTTCAATCCCAGGACTATCTTGCTCTAGATGACCAATTGGGCTACAAGATCGCTAATGAATGACTTTCATTTCACTTCTACTCCTTTTTCCTTATCTTATGCTCAGAGGGCATAACATTGCCGGTAAATATTTACAGTCTATGCACAGGTATCCTTAGCAATGTACTCACAATACTTCAAACAAAGATGACCTGGTAACTATCAATTTTGTAAAAGTAGATAGGAAAATGAGGTGTTCCGATCAGGTTTGAAGCTAGGACTATCTGAAGATTATATTTTAGTTATCAGGATGAGGATGATCTACAATTTACTCTACATTTATATTTTAGCAGTGGTCATATTTTAGCTCTTTAGTGACAAAATATTACACTAAAATTTTATTGCACTCTGTTAAAAGTCTTTAATATAGCAATCAGTTCGCATTTGCCAACTGACCTTTGTGCGAAACTGTTCAAAATCAAGTTTTTACAAAAATATGTTCGCCCCAAAAGAAAAGCATTGACAGTATGTAACATATATTTGGAATAACGATGGCAAACAGGATGTTTGATTATTACTGATGTTTAATGAAGAAGCTTACATGTAGTAGAGAGTTTGAACTTCACTGTACACGTGCATAGGAGTATATGGGGAAGCTGGTAGTGTTCTTTTACAGTTTATAAAACCAAATTACATGTACCATAGTGTTCTATTCTAGAAATAATGAAATAGCTTCTTTTACCAAAATATAACATAGACATACACACATGTACATCAAAGAATATATTTCCAATTTTTTTGTTCCAGTATTAACACTGAAAAATTTCATGGAACAACAACCATCCAAATCAAGTTAAATAATGACAGTTTTATAATGGTTTAGGCACCACACCATTCCAGGGCATGGTATATACAATCAACAACAAAACACGAGTAAAGATTTAGGTATTCACACCCTCACACATTCACAAACTCATAATATCAAGTGGTACAATTCTTATATATTTCAAACAAAAAATAGCACTGCTGTATATTTTAAACACCTCTCATCAATAGCTATGAAAATGAGGAAAATACATGTGCTGAATAAATGCACACAATTGTATTTATGTAATTAGTCATTACCAAGTTTCACATTAACAATTTCCAAAAAATCAGAAAAACAGTCACATGAACAAGTAAATAAAAGTTATCAAAATTGTCAGCAAAAAGAAATGTATCCTTTGTAGATGTTTCTGCATCAATCACGAACTTTCTGTCAATCATTTATTTGATAAACTATTTTTTAAGAAATACTTTTAGATCAATCAAAGGTTTTGACTATGATTAACTCATGTTATAAAATACTGATTATACACCCGGTGTGAAATAATCACTAATACCTTTTTTAACAATCTACCAAACAAAATGACCCAAAAATCTGTTGTTAAAACAAAATACCAGGCATGTC
The DNA here is from genome assembly GCF_041381155.1 of Argopecten irradians. NCBI lineage: Eukaryota > Metazoa > Mollusca > Bivalvia > Pectinida > Pectinidae > Argopecten > Argopecten irradians. The sequence continues at coordinate 44,864,536 of NC_091134.1, read as the reverse complement.
ATGTGAACAAAACAATTCGCTATGCTGTCTGCACAAAACAACCTTCAGTGAAATCTAATCAACACAAAATAACAAAACAAAAAAAATTTCTTAAGGACTAATTTGAAATTCATTCTTTTTAATTTGCCTGCAAGAGAAAAATCCCTTGCAGTAAAAGGTAATAAAATAATTATTTCCCTATACGGAACAGAATGCAAGCTACCTTGTATACAAATATATCTTTTAAAAATAATTACAAAAAGTATTCAATTATTTGGAAACTCACTTTTTACTGGAATATATTCTAAAAACAGCATCATTTTCTTTATCTGTTTTTTTCCTTATAGAGAGCAAATTTTATTTTTCAATATTTCCTTAAACAAGTAATGCAAGAATTTTATTGACAGGGAATAGTCATCTAACCTGATCAACACTAGGGTTCTAGGGTGAGGCTTTCTTAACACTAAGGCTTGAATAATGGGACAGCCTTACTAACTTAACACTTAAGGGCGAAGGTTGAATGACGGGACAACCTCGCTATCTCAATACTAGGGCGAGAGTTTGAAAGATGGAACGGCCTCAAGCTCGCTACATCAACATAAGGACGAAAGTTGAATGACGGGACAGCCTCACTACCTAAACACTAGGGCAAGGGTTTGAATGATGGAACAGTCACAAGTTCGCTATCTCAATGCTAGAATGAAGGTTTGATTAAAGGGGATAGCCACATTAGTGATCAACAGGTTCATTAACAGACAGGTGCTCTCTAAGCACACTATCCTTGAGCTTGTTCATCTGTGGACCTGAGAGATGTTTTTTTTTCAAAATAAGTCCAGTAAAATACGATTGTAAAGAGAATCTTGGACACAGTTACATATGTTTACACACTTGAAAAATTACTGACATGGTCAATACGTCACACATATGTACAATAGCAGACCCTAGCATTTACTTTTCTTACATATGTTATAGTATAGTAGAGAATGGTTTTTTTCCATATTTTCCTGCAATAGTGGACTATTGCAAAGCCAGCACTGAATAGTTCACACAAATCTCAGATCACACATTATTTGTAAAAATTTGTCCCTCTGAGCAGGGAGGGTTTAACGGCTGCCAAACATTATATATAAAATTTGCTTCTCTGAGCAGGGGGTGTCTCACGGCTACCTGCCTGAATGCTTGTTGATGTAGAGTTATTTGCATCCTCAGGTTTTGATTTCACTGAACTGTTTGGAGTTGCCTCTTCCCTAATGGGATCAAGGTTGGAGGCGCTCCGTTTCATATTTCCATTAGATGCTCTGCTAGGTGGTGCTGCGGGTGACGGCGAGTTGTCATGGAAGCTGTGGTAGTCCTCGGCTGGATGGTAAAGCTGCCTGTACTGGTGGTCGTCTATACTGGCACTAAACGCGGAATTCTGTATAGAGAAAAACATCTGCAATACACGCTTTTTGTATTTGTTGGTTCTGTGGTGTGAACAACAGCCTGGCACAACACCTAGATACTTACCTCACGGTGTGCTGCTTCAACACTTAACATTATACAATTCATCAGATACATTGTACTTGTACATTTTATGGTATCTATAAAGTGTTTTGTAACAGTAAAATCATTTCAGTCGGCTTTTGTTTGTTTTTATAATAAACTATTACACTATATAATAATTTCATCATGACAATCATTCATTTTCTAAACAATTTCTTATATCATCAATAGCATGAAGTCTAGAAGTATGCATGCACTTACCCATGAAAATGACGACGTTACATAGCAGAACAAACCTTTTTTTACCATGTATATACATGTTCTTGGCCAGTAGCACATTAGTCTGTCATTTATTTTCATATTAATTGGCTCTCAAATTCATCTCATTTCATGTGTAAGAAATATCTTTTTAAGAAATTATATAAACTGAATATGTTAACTGAGGTAGTGCAATCTTACCCCGTCATCACTGAGTGCAGGTATGAGGTCGTCATGATCGACAACGGGAGGCGAGGGTTGGAACACAAACAGCATCACCCAGATAGGTAGTAACAGTTTTAAAACCTGTAACAGAAAAATACATATTTTAGTGGTAATCTTATTTAAGTGCTTTTTGGGATAGAAATGCTGTACTAAAATATGACTGCACTAATTCTATTTGCTATATATTGTTAATATAACAATTAATGTAATTGCACCAATTCATCATGGCGCTAACCTGTTCAAGATCGCTTTTGTAAATTTTATCTGGTAACAATCCAAGGTGTGACTTAACATGCACTAGTACATGTACAGCTTACAATGCAGGTGTAATTATATATATGTAATAATTCTTTCATTTGATTGAGATATATATATATAGATCATTCAATGACGGGTCTAAAGCCCCCTTTATATACATACACTGAGCAATTGATTGACTTCTTTAACACCTACCATAAATATAATGAAAATTGTTGAGTACAGCTCTTCTGCATCATTCTAGAATGAAAGAAAGACCGCAGTTAAATGAATACCGAACATGTAACTATACAAACAATTTACATGTAGACTCAAACACCCAATTTGTTTACAGTAAATTAAACAGTATCAACCATGTGTAATGTAAACCAACATATTTTCAAGGTAATTTAAATTTTGTTTGGATTGTTTAGTTAACATCTTAGTAACAGTCAGTGTCATTTAAAGATTTGTCAGGTTTAAATGGTGGAGGAAAACCTGGTGTGCCTGGATAAAAAACCACCAACCAACATGGCATCTGCTCCACATGGCATTTGTACTTGCGACAAGAGGTGGAGGACTTGTGGTAATATGTTGGGACATCTTAACCACTCTGGGACCATGTCCCTTTTGTTAGTACATGTATACATTTTTACAGCAATTTTATGTCACAATTTACCTCACAATTATTTAATCAAAACAATACAGGTAGAAGTATTGATGTTATGCCTTATTTCATGAACTTACCGAGCTTTCTTTTCAAACAGAATCATCTATATACTTAGAACATACAATAAACAGCAATAGAACTCCTCATACAATAACCCTTAGGCGAGAATGGAACTTGCAACAAATACCCACAGATAAATGCTAAAACAAACCTTTGCAAACTGAATCAATTGAGTTAAATATAAACTACATAGAGAGATAGTATTATCACATTTGGTAAATATATTTAAACAAATCACTGTACACTTATAATTTAAAAGTTTAAATTCATACTTACAAAAATCTTACTGCACCCACTTGCTTCATCGCCCACTAAAAAAGGATCGAAATACAAAGTTGGTAAATACAAACACAAACAATTAATGGCTATATAAAGCATCAAACCCATAGACATTTATATAGTGATTAGGGTGCTGATTAAACAAACAAAACATATGTTGTAGATAAAACAATATTAAAGTTGCAGTTAGGTCTGGATCTAAAGGAAGGGTTTGAATGATATTGAACAAGGAAATGTAGCTTTTAAATTCCATGTACCTATATGGGAAGGATGTTAATGAGAGTGAATGATAACAGAATATGGTCATGTAACCTCCAGCTAGCTTAAAGGGAAGGGGATCTAATTAGGGCGATTACAAGAGGGTAACCAGCAACTAATATATTTGGAATGGGATGTTAATTACAGCAAACATGAGAGGGTAACCTGCAGCTAGTTTGGTCTGAAAAGGTTGTTGATGAGGGCAAATACAGCACTTTAATCTGTAGCAACAAAAACTTTTAACATTTCAATAATTTCCCTAATTATCTACAAATTTCATCCAATGAGAGAGGCTTAAAAGTAAGCACTTATTCTATAGCTAAACAAAATTAGATGATTATGATGAAATGTGAAAATACTTACAAATTTTTAGCATAATATCATACAGGAATCCAACAAAAGCTGATATCTCAAACACAATCACAATGCTGCAAATAAAAGACAGAAGTACAAGACAATATGGCACAACTCATTTAATTAGCAATATAAAGAAAGAGAAATTATAACCAATTGCCTGAGTAGCGAAAGTCGAAAGTCTTTGTTTTATCATTTTCACTGAATCTAGATCAATAATATGAAAAATAAAAGATTTCAAAGGAGAAGAAGGTGGTTGATCTGGCTCTATGTGTATTTGGTGTGTATATAATGCATGAATTAAGTTTCTGAAAGGGAAACCACCTTTTCCGCAATATGACATCTATAAAACTTCCTTGCAGTCTTCACCAAACTGTGACACTTAGTATTAGTCTTGTTTTAATTTCACTTTACATATTAAGAATGTAGGGACCATAATGTGTAAAGAAAGTTTCTTGTACTTACCACCACAAATCTCTCTTCTGGGACCATCGTACTGAATCAAGTGTACTTATTTCATTGAGTCGCCGCGTGATGTAAAATCCAGCGACACCAAACAGCTGGACAGTAACAAACTCAGCTCCTGATAACTCCAGCCAGTATGGTTCTGAGGAAGGAGTTACAACATCATTACAGACAAGGCCACAAGTATTCAGAAATTTACATACCCCGGTACAGCAATTTATTATAAAGGATAAAATAGCTTTTCATATTGGTACTCATATAGGTACAATATATATATATACATATTCACTGTAAATTTCCTTTTCTTAACAAAACAGCCACACATACAAATATATGAATATTGAAGGAAGTATAAGCTAAAGCAGGGATATGCAAAAAGGGTTTTTTTCTGTAAATTTTCCATTGATATTAATATAAATAATTCCTTTACCTCACAAACAATTAACACATTGCTAAAGCATTTCTCTAATTAATTGAGTAGTGTATGTTTTTCTTCAATTTTCTTAAATATCAATCAAATAGCATCACATTAAGAGTAATAGATTGTTGTTGGTGTTGAGGTTGACTTACGTAGACACTCTGTGAGTGTTGACTGGACGTTTATGATGCCCAGTGTGGCTATCACAGTGAAGTATACACACACCAGTAACAGGAATGGGATAAGGAACCTACAAAAAAAGGTACATAACTAACGGTAACATTTGATAATGAGTGACTGGTGAATATGTTTTATGAATTTCCTTTCTTTTGAAAACTGCCAATTTAAAAATTCAATTATTCAAATATTTAAAAATAAAAATCTGATAAAGGTTTACTTCAATTAAAATGTCTACATCACACAAAATCATCGAACTACTTACTAATTGAAATTAAGTATGGAAGTATCTACTAATAGGATAAATCAGCATGTATCAACGGCAACGTACATACTTTTGGTCCAAGTACACATACCATTTGGTCAGTCTCTCTCGTCTCAGGGCTCGAGTAGCCAGAGTCCAGTAAAAGTGGCACATCACTAAGAACTGTAATAGCTTGAGATACTGCAGCACAAAGTCCAGCTGTGCATAGGCCACAAGTACCCAATGAACACCCCTGTAGCAAAATTTATTTTCATTTTAGCAAATTTAGGCCAATATACAATCAATGTACTGTAAAACAAAAAATAAATAGAGACAAAGAACAAAAGCACAAAGCAGACAGTAAAATTTTAATATTCCAGGGTACTTTCTTTATACACATGCATGTTTACTACTGATTTCAGTACTTACCATTTAACACACTCCAGTGAAGCCCAGAAGAAGATGACACACTGATTTCAGTACTTACCCTATAACACACTCCAGTGAAGCCCAGTAGAAGATGACACACTGATTTCAGTACTTACCCTATAACACACTCCAGTGAAGCCCAGTAGAAGATGACATACTGATTTCAGTACTTACCCTATAACACACTCCAGTGAAGCCCAGTAGAAGATGACATACTGATTTCAGTACTTACCCTATAACACACTCCAGTGAAGCCCAGTAGAAGATGACACACTGATTTCAGTACTTACCCTATAACACACTCCAGTGTAGCCCAGTAGAAGATGACACACTGATTTCAGTACTTACCCTATAACACACTCCAGTGAAGCTCAGTAGAAGATGACACACTGATTTCAGTACTTACCCTATAACACACTCCAGTGAAGCCCAGTAGAAGATGACACACTGATTTCAGTACTTACCCTATAACACACTCCAGTGAAGCCCAGTAGAAGATGACACACTGATTTCAGTACTTACCCTATAACACACTCCAGTGAAGCCCAGTAGAAGATGACACACTGATTTCAGTACTTACCCTATAACACACTCCAGTGAAGCCCAGTAGAAGATGACACACTGATTTCAGTACTTACCCTATAACACACTCCAGTGAAGCCCAGTAGAAGATGACACACTGATTTCAGTACTTACCCTATAACACACTCCAGTGAAGCCCAGTAGAAGATGACACACTGATTTCAGTACTTACCCTATAACACACTCCAGTGAAGCTCAGTAGAAGATGACACACTGATTTCAGTACAGTGTTCAATCTACGATTATTTTTCGTGGGTCCTTTTCAATGGTTATTGTGAAAACAATGGGTCCCACAGTGTTATAGATACCCATTCCCAGAAATTTCATGGGTCCTTTTAAAATTCTGTGAGTCCAGGACTCGGGATGCGCATGTAGATTGATCACTGCAGTACTTACCATATAACACACTCCAGTGAAGCCCAGTAGAAGATGACACACTGATTTCAGTATACTTACCCTATAACACACTCCAGTGAAGCCCAGTAGAAGATGACACACTGATTTCAGTACTTACCCTATAACACATTCCAGTGAAGTGCAGTAGATGATGACATTCTGATTTCAGTACTTACCCTATAACACACTCCAGTGAAGCGCAGTAGAAGATGACACACTGATTTCAGAACTTACCCTATAACACACTCCAGTGAAGCCCAACAGAAGATGACACACTGATTTCAGTACTACCCTATACACATTCCAGTGAACCGCAGTAGATGATGACACACTGATTTCAGTATACTTACCCTATAACACACTCCAGTGAAGCTCAGTAGAAGATGACATACTGATTTCAGTATACTTACCCTATAAAACACTCCAGTGAAGCGCAGTAGAAGATGACACACTGATTTCAGTATGCTTACCCTATAACACATTCCAGTGAAGCTCAGTAGAAGATGACACACTGATTTTAGTACTTACCCTATAACACACTCCAGTTAAGCACAGTAGAAGATGACACACTGATTGCAGTACTTACCCTATAACACACTCCAGTGAAGCACAGTAGAAGATGACACACTGATTTCAGTACTTACCCTATAACACACTTCAGTTAAGCACAGTAGAAGATGACACACTGATTTCAGTACTTACCCTACAGCACACTCCAGTGAAGCGCAGTAGAAGATGGCACACTGATTTCAGTATACTTACCCTACAGCACACTCCAGTGAAGCCTAGTAGAAGATGACACACTGATTTCAGTACTTACCCTATAACACACTCCAGTGAAGCCCAGTAGAAGATGACACACTGATTTCAGTACTTACCCTATAACACACTCCAGTGAAGCACAGTAGAAGATGACACACTGATTTCAGTATACTTACCCTATAACACACTCCAGTGAAGCGCAGTAGAAGATGACATACTGGTGCCAGGCTGGGTGGCGGTTGATGTGAAGTTTAGCTATCTTCATAATACATAACAGTGCTGTCAGGACTGCTAGGAAAGTTAACACTGAGCTCCTGAAAAAGAAAGCATCCAAAGTCTCTTAATTATATAAGTCATGTATGTATATTCAGTCTATCTCTCCTGAAGGGCAACCATAACTACTCTCCCCATTTTGTTATATTACAGTATACTCTAAACTTGAACCCAGCTGTCAAAAAAAGTACCCGAATGGCCACGTGGAGGATTTTAAAGCCTTTCTCACAAGAAAACAAGGGCTGTTTTACAGCAAATTAAAGCTCCAGCAACCTCTGACAACCTTTACAGCGCCGTTACAACAAGTGTTCCTGTTTACAATCATTCACTCGATAGACACGTTGGCTGGTAGCTGATCTAGTAGGCTGGTAACTGATGCAGTAGACTAGATTTTACTTGGCATGTAACGAAGGCTCTGATTGGCTGAAGCATCGGCAGCCCAACTGATTGCCCCCTGACTGACAAGATCGCCGACAACATTGAGAAGTAGGCAGAGCCAGCGGATCTTTGATGGTCATACCCGACTCTGTTGTACAATGTGTTTGATCACGTTGTGTACTATTTATTATTTTACAATGTATACATTCAATCAAAATTAAAAATTCGTAATTGTTGTGTTTCACTTATTAAGCGAATGTTTTGAGGATGTTTTGTTCATAAATTATTGGCCACTTCTCTCGACTTCGGGGAGTAACGTTAGTCATACTGTAGCATAATGTTATGTATCTACCAACGTTCCGATGGATCAAACTTTTCATCATGTTTATTAATGTGTTGGGTTTAGATCTATTGTATCCATTCTGATGTTACATGTAATGTCACAGCCGAATGTAACGTTAGCTACTGTTGTACCTTCTGACTGACTTTTCCGCTGCAAGGTCTGTTTGGTGTGGAAAAACAAATAAGGTACAGCTGACAATAGATTATGTCTTATCAGAATATATTCCGATCAAACACAGTTTTGATACATACCTGGATGTTACATGTAGTAGGGGATGTTATTCTAGTTGTAGACTTTGAGTTTGAATGCATTCCCTAAATATTTATAATTTAATTTGATTCATATTCGAGGTAATGTTCTCGGACGTAGGCGCATGCGCGACGGTAGTTTACAAAATTTAGGTTGATTTTGAATCTACGCCTACAGCTGGAATAGCATCCCCTACTAACATCCAGGTACATGTCAAAGCCGTGTTTTATCGGAATATATTTTGACAAGACACGATGGTCGGTTGTACATTGTACCCGATTCGGTTTCACACACCTTGCGGTAAAGTTATAATAAGTCAGAAGCAGGTGATTTATTTTCCGTACAATTTCTGACTGACTTTTCCGCTACAACAGTAGCTCTTTCCATATGTACTTCACTGATTAGCGCTGATTTAGAGCCTATACATGAGGTAATTAAAATGTATTTATGTAACCTTTTTACATTATGAAGCTTACGATGCCGATCATTTTATGTAGTAATCGACGACAGACACTTCGAACTGTTTTAGCTCCGCCCCTACATTGAAATCAATGTCAGTTGTTACAAATAACATACTACACCAATACACCTTAACCTGACATTGACACCAGAGTGATTTCATAATCAGCCTACCCCCCCCCCCTCACACTCTCAAGCTACAAATCTGCATTTCCACCTTACCTTATACAGGCCACGGTGTTGTATTTGCCAAAGCAATTAGACCCCATGATATCAATACCAGAGGAAGTGTTGGCAAATGGGACGCTTTTGTTTCCTACTGCCTCCATCATTGAATCACTTATTTTCACAGAGCGACACTGGCTAAAGGCACAGGAAGTAAGGTATTAGGCAACTACATCATCTGAAAAGTCAGCAATAATTATGATCTGTCAATTGTCAATTTAATTTTATTTACATACAAATATATATATGCACTTAATAAGATTTTGAATTCAAAAGGTATTGAATATACATTGTAACTGTTGAACTTTCACAAACCACTACAGCACAAGTGTATGTAGGCCAGCTAATGCTCCAGATAATTTGTTTATGAAGGGTTATATCTTATACTCCTGATAAGGAGTACAAACAAATCAAATAATGAAGACTGTTAAATTAGGGCTCACAGTGAAAGTATTTGCAGTTGTATTATAATATAGCAGAAAACATATTCATAACATCAAAGGATTATTTGGTAGTTTCAATTTCATAAACTAGCTGTCACATTGTGTATATATGGAGTATTTATAATTAGTTATATGCTTTGGGAGTATATTGTATTTTACTCCTATATACTGTCTAGCTCTCTATCTATCTGGAGCAATGTTAGGCTGTTATTTATCATTACATCTGTTAAATATATATACAATTATAGTCAACTATTACTTTACTACTGTACCTGTATTTAATGCAACTAATGTACTATTGTAGTTATATAATTATTATTATTATAATGTACCAGCTGGTAGCTTAAGAGTGTGTGCTATATAACTTTATTTATTTTTATCATTATTCAAAGATTTTCAAAACCTGGAGGTTAAAATCTTGTTTATTTAATTGAGTGATTATCACATGCATTCAATGGATCTGGATAAAATAAATATAACTGTTACATTTTTAAATCTTGATGTACTAATTGACACACCCGAATTAGGAACTAATTATACGACGTAACAGGATACAGAGGCTGATGCATACAGATACTATTATAAATGTACATGTACTCTATATAGTAGAGGTATGATTGTTGCATTAATTACAAAAATATTTGAACTTTTAATCCGAAGTCTTATATCTAGATCTGGACATGTACACTTTTACAGTCTGCTACATATACATTGTTGTAGGTTGGCATGTATGAACATCATACTGAAGTTGAAATATTTCCAAATTTAAATAGAACGTTATACAATTTTACAATTAAAACTACATGCAAAGTTCTACATCTGTAACTGTTATTTCAATTGTAATTAGAAAATATTTTGTCCCACATAACGACCACATATGTAGGGCAAAATATTATTTTACGTGATGATCATTAAATCCATTCCCAAATCAAACCTTCTGGACACAAAATTTAACCTCGAACTATGCATGCATGTGGCTCACTACTGAATCATTCGTGTGCATCTGTGCTCTGCACCAGACGAACTTGTATCCAAACTGGATGGGCGGCCATGCCTGATTCGGCTGATGTGCCTGGTTCCACTTACATGTTACCAGAAGTTGTTACGATTTTCACGATTGATCAACAATGCGATCCATATCCTCTTCGTGAGCTTAAGATTTGCATTCTTAAAATACGGTGGAAAAGATGTTTCGTTGTATCAAACAATGTCAAAACGATTACAAAACAATAAACTTCAAAACACATGAAATAAAATGAAAACACTAGCTCCCGGAAGTGGTTTCCTGATTATCATTCTTTATTATAATTATTCTCCAATAGGTGGCGTGATCTTATGAGGCCATCAAAGGGGAAGTAATTATATTCCGAACACAGGCATGTATGTCCTAAATGCCGCGCGGTAGTTGACTAAATGAATCTCCACTGTTATCGCACATTAGACAGGAAATCTTGCATATGTTTGGTGTTGTAACCTCATCTTAAGCCATCGATATATATAATAATAATAATAACTAGAAATTGTCATAGACAATTTGGCGGGCTTTTCACTATATTTAGTTTACAATACCGTCATTGCCAGGTAAGTTAAGAACTAGGTAATGCATGGGTTTTGAAGTTGTAACCAATAAATGACCTTGACTTTCAGCCCCGAATAAAAATGTTTTAGTGAAGATCTACATGAAGTTTGATCAGCCGAAGAGAACTCTCATCTTAATCCAATTCGTATTTCCAAATTCGTTTGAGCAAATGATAACGTGATCGAATGCGCCTTAACGTCATCTGACTTGCGGTGTTGTTAAGTATATATACCCCGGTATGTATATTTAAACTCTGGACCCCTGTAACCTTGAACGTATGAAGACTCTTGTCATTTTGGTTATTGTTGAGTCATTTCTACTTGCTTACCAGCATATGAACAAGGGTAATCACTTATAAAGAAATATACTGTTACATAGGTTTTTAGGGGGAGTTATCTTTCTTTGCGCAGATTAAGTTTGATCAGCCGAAGAGAACTCTAATCTTAATCCAATTAATATTTCCAAATTCGTTCGAGCAAATGATAACGAGATCGAATGCGCCTTAACGTCATCTGACTTGCGGTGTTGTTAAGTATATATATCCCGGTATGTATATTTAAACTCTGGACCCCTGTGACCTTGAACGTATGAAGACTCTTGGAGGCACAAAAAGACTAGTAAACCTCAAAGATCTCTCCTATCCGGACCGATTGAAGACCCTGGGTATCCCAACACTGGAATATAGAAGACTGGGGGCCGATATGGTGGAGACCTTCAAAATTATCAACAAAATCGATATTGTTACTAGTGAGAACATGTGTACTGCAATGAGACACACAGGTACAAGAGGTCATAATAAAAAACTCTACAAGAAACCCTTTCGTCTCAACTCGGCAAGAAATGTTTTCAGTAACAGGATAGTGGAGTCCTGGAATTCTCTCCCTGTTGATGTGGTCAATGCTGAAAACCTGAATATTTTCAAAAATAGGCTAAACAAGCACTGGAAAAACCACGTCACGAAGTTTTCACCATCAACCTAGGAAAGACATTATATTATACTTAAACCTAGGACATGCTATTAAGGATTTTAGCAATCTTTTTAATATTTTACCATTATTGTAAATATCACTATACATCTTTACAAGCCGTTTGTGGCTTTCCAATGATGTTGGACTGATGAGAAACTGATGAGAAATTGTCATTTTGGTTATTGTTGAGTCATTTAAAGATTTGGAAATATATGACTCATGTGACCTTGAATATGGGTCAAGGTCATTCCTAGTATCTGACTTTATAGTCCATCCCCTGGACATCTTATATATGAAATATGAAGATCCTAGACCTTACAGAACTTCAGGAGAAAAGTTTTCAAGTTTATTGTTAAAAACAGGACCTTTAACATTTGACCCTTACCGAAAACCGGAAGTTGCCATTTTTTGTAATAACATGTAGAGAGAAAAAGTTTACGCTTAAGATTATCTGCAAAAAATATTATTGGATGAAATCTGTGAAAAGAACTGTTAGTGAGTTATAAGCATTTTTAAATTTTAAGATATGACGTCATAGCGGCCATTTTGTTTTTTTGATGAAGATGAAAATCATATTAAACGTTAGAGAACATTAGAGGGGTCTTTTCTATAGCAATTGCAGACTATATTATTCATTCAGTTCGACAATATATAATGTTAAACATTTTGGCGGGAAATTAGCAAAGATCAAAGGATTGTTCAAAATGGCATACAGCATTAACCGGGAGTGCTAACGAAAAATAAAAGACACCAAATTCATCGGAATGACATTCTGCATCGATATGTAAAAAGAAATTTCGCAAAATCAAAAAAATAAAAATTCGTGAACTTTGACCTCATAGCGAACTTTTTAGTTTGACCTTTGACCTAATTGCTGTAATTGTATAAAAGTTAGTCTTTTATACGATCTACATAAAACATCAAATATATTTGCTGTATCTTAAACGGTTATTGAGTTATGGCTGTTTTAAACTTTTTAGGTATGACGTCATGGCGGCCATCTTGGATTTTTGACCTACTTAAAAATGTTGCGGTCACCCCTTCAACTCATGCCAAACAATATGACAATAAGGCCATTGGCATACCTCTTACCATTTTGAAGATCTTTTGGACACAAAAAAAAGTGTAGAAGAATAATAATAATAATAATAAAAAACAGAACAAAAACAATAGGTCTTTTCACCACATGGTGAAAAGCCCTAATAATAATAATAATAGACTTTATTTAGAGTCGATAACACTTTGAGTCACAGACTCGTCTTCCAAGTGGTCGACATAAAAATATACAATATTTACAACATGGAATATATCATAGACCATACATATTACAGTGTTGCATGTATTATTATAATGGATATCACAGTCAGATTATCACAGAAAATAGTAAAAATTAAAAAGGCACTCATAAAGCTCATGGTGCATAAATATATGGAAAAATAAAAACACATCTTAATGAATTAGTGTCTAATATACATATATGCCAATATGACAAAAGAATAAAAATTGACAGAATATATGCTATTATAGCATGTATTAAAATTGATTTTGTTTGATTAATTAACGATAGTTTATTAAGACAATAAAAGAACAAAAAGTGCTGAGTTTACTAAAAAATTGGTATTAAGAAGCAAATGAAACAGTGATTATTGGGATACATGTAGGAAGTGTTTTTTGCATTCGTATTTGAATTTGGAAAGTTTTGTATTTTTAGAAACACTTTCTGGTAGATCATTCCATAGTGATGGTCCACTATACTTAAATGAGCTCTTAAATTTTTCTGTTTTAAATCTAGGTAATAAGTATTTCCCTGAAGTGGCTGATCTAGTCTTCTTTTCATGAATATTGGATACTAAATTGTTACAATCTAAATAATTAGGACATAATTTGTTAATAACTTTAAACATAAGAATACACTCATTATATTTTACTCTTTTGCTAAAAGGTAGCCATTTTAATTTAAAAGGAAGTTCCTCACCTGATACGGTATAATCTTCGTCTAAAATAATACGAAGTATTCTCTTTTGCATTCGTTCAAGTTTGCTTATGTACAGCTGGCTACAATGGCCCCAAACATTTGAACAATAATCAAGGTAAGGTAAAATGAAACAATTAAAAAACGTAATTCTAGATGAAATTGGTAAAAATTTCTTTATACGACATAATTGATGAATTTTAAAATTGACCTTTTTTATAACATCTTGGGCATGTTTATCCCAAGTAAGGGTATCATCTATGCAAACACCAAGTAATTTTTCATGTTTGACATTTTCTAACTTACTGTTGTTGTCAGATACATCACATAATATATTAATCTCATTTGAAACCCTTTGTTTTTTCTGTTTACTTCCTATTAACATAACTTTTGTTTTTTCAGTGTTAATGACCATTTTGTTTGTTTCACACCAACTTTTAACATTTACGAAGTCAGATTGTAGACAAGACTCGATAACATCAGTTTTCTTGTCTGCTACTTGCATGGATGTGTCATCAGCATACATAAAAACTTCACATTGTTTACAATGGAGAGGCATATCGTTTACATATAATAAAAACATCAGGGGACCAATAATCGAACCCTGTGGTACGCCAGTTAAAATTTCACATGGGTCGCTAAGCGATGATTTAAAACATACAGTCTGAAAACGATTGGACAGGTACGATGTAAAAAACTTGGTAGTACTGTCTGAACAACCGTATATTTTCAATTTCTTTAGTAATATGCTGTGGTTAACAAGGTCGAAAGCCTTTCTAAAATCAATATACATAATACCAATGAGGTTTCCTTTATCAATTTCCTCATACCATCTATTGGATAATGCTGTAAGAGCAGTTTGACATGAATGTTTACTCCTAAATCCAGACTGGTTTTCAATAATAAGGTTGAATTTAGTTAAAAAATCATAGAAGGTAGAGTGCACATGTTTTTTCTAAAATCTTTGATAATAATGGCAGGATTGAAATAGGTCTATAGTTGGTAACACTACTTTTTTCACCCTTTTTGTAGATAGGATTGACTTTAGCATGTTTAAGTTGATCGGGAAATACATTTTGACTTATACACATGTTTAACAATGAGGTAATAGGTTCAGCAATGACAGTAGCTGATATTTTTTAAACATTTGGCGGATATACCATCTAGTCCTGTAGCTTTAGTACAGTCAATACTGGACAGAAACTTGGAAACAAAAGATAATGAGATTTCTGGTATATCGTATACAGTGTCTAAAGGTAGGTGTCTAGATACAAAAGCTTTTATAGTGCTTAGATTATCAGGTAAATGTGTTGATTCATTATCAGAGATATACTCTTTGACAATATTGGTAAAAAAATTGTTAGAGTTATTTGCAATTTCATTGTGTTCATCAATTTGCATGTCATTTGAGGTAATAAAATCAGGTTTAGTTTCCGGTTTATTTGGAACTAATTTTTTAAAATATTTCCAATATTTGTTAGGATCTTTTTTACAGGCATCTAGGACATTTCTGAAAAAAATACTTTTGGCTTTTTTGATTAAAGAAGTAACTTTGTTTCTCCATTTACGATACAAATCAAGATTGTTCACGTTCTTATGATTGTCTCTGATTTTCATGGCGGTGCTTATGTCCTCATTCCACCATTCTGGAATGGATTTGTATTTTACTCTCTTCTCTTTGAGAGGAGCATGTTTGTCAAGCACTTTAGTAAAAGTCGTAGTCCAGGAATCAAATGCAAGGTTAACATCATCATTTGTATCCTGGGGGGGAGGCTTGAAAGGCAGACTCCAAGTCGGAACAGAAATTTTCTTCATTAAAAGTTTTAGTACATCTGTACTTAATGGTGTTTATACCTGTTTGTTTCACATTTCCATGATACTTTTTGACGGCAAATACAGGTTTATATATTTTCTTTTGTTATTAATGTTTTTAAGAAACCTTTAAATTTTGCTCCGGAAAGGTAGTGGACCTTTAACGGCGGGAAACATAAAACGACCCGCGTTATGAAAATTAACATTTTATTTACAGTATTCTAATTAAACATTTCTGAAGGTGATGATAAGTGTGCTAGTAAACGTATAGTTAATAACTTCTGCGACTCTACAAAATTATCGACCTCGTTTTACATTCCTATTTTAAAAATTAAAAGCCGTTTCGGAAAGGTAGTGGCCCTTTAAGTGATAAATTAAGTTGCCGCCAGATAACTAAGTGGCGGCAAGGATTTATAAGTGAGAACATTTTCGATCTCATGAAAAAAAATTTCAATGTGAGCCTAATACGCTTCCGTAGAAACACTATCTCGCTAACTTCAATATATTTAATACAGAAGCATAATAGCTAGTATGTTTTTTACAGTAGATAAAAAAAAAAACCAATCAGGCCTATTATGCCTCTTTGGTTTCGTCGCTGCTAGTTGTCTCCCTTTAATGGAATCATTCCACTTAGTTTTGAAGTTTCATATTTATTTGCATAACACGCATTTATCAATTATTACAAAAGTATTAAAAATAAGATTTGCTACTGTGTAGACACAAATCCATATATTGTCATCATCAAATATTGAAATACGTCAGCTATTCGGATGTCGTAAAATGAAACAACCGGAAGTTGCGAATGTAAACACTGTCGTGGCTTATTTCGATTTGGTGATGATCAGCGGTCATAACACATTTCAGTAGTCCAACATTCATCTGCACGCATGGAATAATAGTATGGCTTAGATCTTAGTTCTTTGAATCGACAGTTGATGTGAAATTAGGAGGAAATAGAAACAATTCGCAGTTATACAACTACTTGAAAACATCATGGAGTAAGTAGCATGCATGTGCTTCTGTCTGTCTTTTCAGGTCTGTTTACCTGTCAAAGCAGTACTAGTGTAAGTTGGGGGGTTTTCCACCTCGACAACTGTTTATTAGAATCTTTTTCCCCAGATTTATCCGTGTTATCCAATTTGCAATTTTCGTGTAGCACCAGGAAGATGTGCAAAAACTGTACAACAGGTTGGGGACCATCCCGTATATGCAGGATAGTCCTGCATTTGAGTAATAGTCCTGTATTTGAGGGATAAATTTGTTACTCAAATGCAGGATTATGTGAAATGAAAATGGATAAAGTTGTTTTAAAAATTTGTATCAAAAAAGGGCGTCATCATTTTCAGATACCCATATAACTAATTGAAAACTTTATGTATTTGTTTATGAACTATTGAATTCTATTATCTCACTTTGTAATAAAGTGACAATTTAGGTGCTCTCCATAGACTACAGTGTATAGCCATCAGGGAAATTTAGTGCAAATGTCATGGTTGATTGACTTTTACCTGTGTTCTATTTTTAGCCCCATAGTAAGCAATAGAGGTGATTTTGTTTGTGACTTTTACAAACATTTAGATGATGAAATTTGTTTCCATTTGAGTAATAATGTGGAAAGTTGTATTAGTGATGATGCCATATAAAAATCATGATGCCCTTTTTTGATGACAATGTTTAAATCAACTTTATCACTTTTCATTTCATAGAATCCTGCATTTGCGTAACAAAATTATCCCTCAAATACAGGACTATTACTCAAATGCAGGACTATCCTGCATATACGGGATTGTCCCCAACCTGTACAATGGCATGTAGGCCTAAATTGTTTGTTGTTATCGGCAATGTAATAAGAGCTGTTTTAGAACAGCAAAGCTCGCCTCTGGAATTTTGTTGATTTGATTCACGTTCTTTGTATTTTCCCAGCATTATAAAATATAACAGTGCTATTACATAACTGAACTTTTCAGCCAATTGGGCCTCATGAAATTCTTACAATCCAGCATTTTCCTCCTTAAAATTATTGTCTATACAGTACCCATCAAAACAATTTTAATCCAAAATGATTGCAGAAATCAATGTCAGTTGTGACAGATAACAGTATTAATATATATATATATGAAAAATGTATAACTCTTTCACCAAACCTTAACCTAGCTATTTCGGCCCATTGAGCCTCTTAAAATTCATAAAATCCAGCATTTTCCTCTTTTAAATGATTGTCCATACCCATCACAATAATAATAATCAAAATGATTGTAGAAATAAATGTCATTTGTGACATATGTAACGGTGTAACAACACTGAACCAAAACCTAAATCTGGCTATTTTGGCCTGTTGGGCCTCTTGAAATTCTCAAAATACATTATTTTCCTCATTTAGATGTTTGTCCAAACCTGTCACAACAATTACAATTCAAAATCATAATAGAAATCAGTGTCATTTCTGACAGAAAACAGTATTTCAACACTTGCATCAAAACCTTAATCTGGCTATTTCAGATCATTGGCCATTTTGGCCTCTTGAAATTCTCACAATCCAGCATTTCCCTCCTTTAAATGACAGTTGATACCCAGACCATAACAGCACTTGTAATCCTAAATTAATGAAGAAACCAATGTCAGTTGTGACGGATAACAGTATTTCAACACTTGCACCAAAACCTTAACCAGGCCATTTTGGCCCATGGGCCTCTTGAAATTCTCAAAATCCAGCATTTCCTTCCCTAAAATGAGTAATGATAGTTCATACCCATCATAACACTTTAAATAATCGAAAATTAATGAAGAAATTAATGTCATTTACAGTTGCTACAGATAACAGTTTTCCAACACTTACACCAAACCTTATAGCTTAGGATTTTCAACGCCGTCGCCAAAACCAGAGTGATTCTAAAAGCCCCCTCTCTTCGAGAGGCAAGCTAAAAAAGAAATCTGACATCAGTACACATGTACACTATACAGTCATTGACGGATTGTAATTATTATATATAACAGTTAGGAAAAGAGAAATTGTAAGGGACCAGACATCCAGGATTCGAACCTAAGACCTACTGTATGCTGTATGATTATTAAAACTTGTGTAGTGTTTCTGGTTTTTGATTCAGTGATGAATACCTGTGAGACTCGTGCAAAAACATAGTCCTTTTAAAATTTCCTTTCAAGGTTACAACTGGTTTTACAGTGGCTGGGAGCAGACATGAAATAAATAAAATTATTGCGTGGGAACGAAATATTATTGCGTGGGAACGAAATACTATTGCGTTCGAACGCAATATTATAAATTTTGGCTTTGAATCCCTGGAGCAGAAAGCGTGGGCCCAATAGGGGAATTAGAAAAGAAACAATGAACCTGTATTTAAAATATTACTTGGCATTACAAACAAGGTGAGTGATACAGGCCCTCTGGGCCTCTTGTTGTACACCAATAACATACTTGCAATACCAGAAGTACACGTATATGTATCTGACAGGATTGATACAGACTATAATGGAAGGCTCTACTAAAGTCTAGGATTGATCAAACATAATCAATCAAACAAAAACCAAACATTTTTGTTTTTATTTTTCTCAAGAATACTTCTTGAGATATCTTATTCTTGAGTTGATGGCGCCGGGAATTCTGTATAAAAGAAAAATTCACTGTATCACCATAAAATTCAGATTTAGTGTGAAACAACTTGGGGTACAACATGTTAAACAGGATTTGGGACGAAAACACAGGAACTACACAAATTTCCAACCATTTTCGGGTCCAATTTCAAAACCCATGATATGAAATAAATGCCAATAAAGTCCCTGTTGATCAGATGAACTATAGCTATCACCCATGTATTTTCTTCTTCGTCAGTAAAATACAGTTGAAGAATAAGTTATTGTGCTTCATCTATCACTCATTATCTGGTATTAGTTTTTATATCAAAAGGGCATTTTAAAAATGTAAGTATATGTATTTTATGTGTCACTGTGTACATGAGTAGGAACTGTATGGTGACATGTTATTAATATTTAACTCGTTCAGCGAACTTGTTGAATCCTCTATTGTTACACTACAGCTGTCAGCCTAAAATCAATATAAATATTGCTCCTGTGTCTATGTTGTAATGTATCATACTACTGTATATGGAAGAGATACATGTATGTATATATTTCAGAATGCATGGTTTTATGTTTTTGTAATTATTTTCCATATTATTGATATTTATATATCTCAGACGCGCCGCGAAAAATGCCGCGTGCAATGCTACCGCTTTTGAGTAAAAATCTACCTCTTTTTGGTCACCAAAGGTTAACATGCCTGTTCTGTTATAGTAACTGTTAAATTGTTAATACTATATAGTTGAAATTCCACGAAGCATGCTAGCGCTTCATGTTGGATTTGCCTCTGTCCAGTTGGCATTCATATTGGCTATGAATGCCAACTGAAAGACGTTCAATGCATTTACATTTGGTTACAATTTTATGTTGACATACCAACTTGTCCAAGGGATTTTGCATCTATAATGAATTTATCATTTGTTATCATCAAGGATGGAACAGCCATTTGAACAGCTGTTTTTCGTGATCACTGGCATGACAATTGTTACGTCACAATGATAACGACGTCATTATAAGCGATTGAAGTTCATAGTCTATATGACTGCCAACTGCGCTTGGTAAGGTTACATAATGGAACTGCAGTGAAAATGTAAATATTTAAGAGTGGACTCCCAATCTGCGGACTCCCTAGATGCATTAGACATTTAAGTGGTAATTACAGGTGTTGTTTTTGAGACTGCAGTCCATATTCAAGCTTATCTTATATTTATGAGCTGTCAAATTGTGAAAGCTGAAGAAGGAACATTTACCTGCTTCATATTACTAGATTGTACTGTCACATGACGTTAAGAAGAGTAAACTAGGTAGTTCTCCCACTTCCTTAAATCAGAAACATATATACATTGAGATTGGAAACTCCTTCTTTGTCTATGTTGACAGGCAGAGGGACCTCCAGTTTATAGGCATTTTGCCTTGGCTAACTACTTTATAGTGTATTCTTTTAAACATTGTATTTTTGCATCAACACAAAGTTTAACATAATATCATGGTTTGATGTGATCAGTTTTCCCAATTGATGTTATTTGATATGATTTTTGAAAGTATGAAAATAAGCAATTTTACCTGTTTTTTTCGAAAATCAGACATTCAAAACCGGAAGTGCATTTTGTTTTATTAAAATATAAGTTAAAATATTATTTTTTCTTTCCAAAATCGTACTCAAACCATCTGAAAATAACTGAACTTTTATAACATATCAAAGTTATTCTGCTGTATTTAACTATTTAAGAGTTTAATCCCCTAGGGACATACAAAGATACATCTGCCGATCGAAAAAATGTCGGAGTTGCCAATCTTTTTTTTTTACATGTTATGTTTCTGCTTAAATGCATATGCATTATTAACAATGACAAAATTGTTATTTAATCAATAAAACAACGACAAAATTAATTATGAGTACATGATGTCAAAGGAGATATTATTATAGCAGAAAAAATCTTCAGAAAGTTCTTCAGAAAGACAAGTTCTTATTTTTACCATGTCATCAGGATTGCAAATTTCAATTAATGCAGCATTTTCAACTCACCCGATTTCCCCGGGTTGACCCGTTTTTAGGCATTTTAGAAGGCATAACCCGATTAACCTTGTGGGTCATCAAATAACCCGATTTTCAGCACTTGGACCAAATAATAACATGTGGGGCAGTTGTATGTCATAGCTACAGTAGTACTGCCCATTGGTTGTTTGTTTATGGGAACTCTGGCTTTTCTCCATGTCCAAAATCAAACTCATTCATGTAAATCATTACATTATTTTAATGGACACAGACTTAAACAAACATAGTACTCAGTATAACTTTATAATAGTGTGTCATATTCGCTTTAATTAGCACCCAGGGTGCTTAAATAATTGTAACAAAGGGCGATGCATTATTATGTCATGAGTAACATGTAAAAGACTCACAAGTTTATGTAATATGGGATACAATACTGATGTTAGAGGCATTGTATGTTGTAATTAAAACATTTTTAAATCCATGAAATGGAGGCATTAAAGGGGAGGGGCGTTAATTACGGTGAATACGGTATGTGTATATCTCCAACACATGACATTATCTTTATGTACAGGATACTTGTGTGTTTCAGATGACTTTGGTGAGAAGGACATAGGATGCCGTTAGAACGTGGTGCGGCCATCCAGTTGGGTCTTCTGCTCCTTGCAGTTCCAGCCCAATACTTTGTTTCCCAATACTTTGCTGTGTCTGAGTCACAGAGGACATTTGCTATCAGAAAGTAAGTACCTAATTACCACTCAACTGGCCGCTATAGATATTTAAAGTATGAATTTTGGAAAAGTTACATCAAATGTTCACTTTTTGTCAAGTGTTAATTATCAAAAGCAGAAAGGACAAAGTTTATAGTTTGTGGAGGTACTGTAATATCTGTAATATGAAAAACAAAGCTGAAAAACAAAAGTTGTTCAAATTCATGACCTTGACCTATTTTTGTGTTTATTTCAGTTTACTCAACAATGCTGTAGGTTTTAGGAATAAGTACCTATCATGGAAGTCATGGCAACAATGGTGTCTGGATATCATTGGTGGTCTCCATGACAACGCTCCACCATACACAGGCCAGGATAATGTGAATGGGGAGTCGCCGGCTGTAGAGGTCCTTAAGTATAAGGACCCACTTGGTTACTTTGCTGGTAAGATAGGAATAGTCAATTTTGATATTTGTTTTTTGTAAGAATAAAATATTTACACATATATTATTTTTTGTTTAAAGAGCTTTTTGTGAAACTTTATACTAACTTACTTCCTAGACATGCATCTTCATTTTGATATAATATGTTGAACTAACAGCTAATAAAATAAATAAATGGATCTTTAATTTACAAAGGTGACCCTGATCCGAGAAGTCCCAGAGCACCCAATGTGGAATTGCGTGTAGGACAGGTCGTGCGGCATAAAATTTGGGGATATAGAGGAGTAGTGATTGGCTGGGATGTCACAGCAAGAGTAAGTATGGTATGGTCTGGGGGTGTGGAAAGGGGAGGTTTAGAGGATTGATGATTGGCTGGGATGTCACAGCAAGAGTAAGTATGGTATGGTCTGGGGGTGTAGAGGGGGAGGTATAGAGGATAGTGATTGGCTAGGATGTCACAGCAAGAGTAAGTATGGTATGGTCTGGGGGTGTGGAAGGGAGAGGTTTAGAGGATTGGTGATTGGCTGGGATGTCACAGCAATAGTAAGTATGGTATATGGTCTGGGGGTGTAGAGGGTGGAGGTTTAGAGGATAGTGATTGGCTGGGATGTCAGAGCAAGGGTAAGTACTAAGGGTATGTTCTGGGGGTGTAGAGGGTGGAGGTATAGAGGATAGTGATTGGCTAGGATGTCACAGCAAGGGTAAGTAGGGTATGTTCTTGGGGTGTAGAGGGTGGAGGTATAGAGGATAGTGATTGGCTGGGATGTCACAGCAAGAGTAAGTATGGTATACGGTCTGGGGGTGTAGAGGGTGGAGGTATAGAGGATAGTGATTGGAAGGGATGTCACAGTAAGAGTAAGTATGGTATGTTCTGGGGATGTAGAGGGTGGAGGTATAGAGGATAGTGATTGGCTGGGATGTCTCAGTAAGAGTAAGTAAGGTATGTTCTGGGGGTGTAGAGGGTGGAGGTATAGAGGATAGTGATTGGCTGGGATGTCACAGCAAGAGTAAGTATGGTATGTTCTGGGGGTGTAGAGGGTGGAGGTATAGAGGATAGTGATTGGCTGGGATGTCACAGTAAGAGTAAGTATGGTATGTTCTGGGGGTGTAGAGGGGGGGGGGAGGCATAGAGGATAGTTATTGGCTGGGATGTCACAGTAAGAGTAAGTAGGATATGTTCTGGGAGTGTAGAGGTGGGGGGAGGTAAAGAGGAGTGTTGATTGGCTGGAATGTCACAGTAATAGTAAGTAAGGTATGTTCTGGGGGTGTAGAGGGTGGAGGTATAGAGGATAGTGATTGACGGGATGTCACAGCAAGAGTAAGTAGGGTATGGTCTGGGGGTGTTGAGGGGGGGGGGAGGTATAGAGGATAGTGATTGGCTGGGATGTCACAGCAAAAGTAAGTATGGTATGTACTGGGGGTGTAGAGGGGGAGGTATAGAGGATAGTGATTGGCTGGGATGTCACAGCAAGAGTAAGTATGGTATGGTCTGGGGTGTGGAGGGGGAAGGTTTAGAGGATTGGTGATTGGCTGGGATGTTACAGCAAGAGTAAGTATGGTATGGTCTGGGGGTGTAGAGGGTGGGGGGGGGGGCATAGAGGATAGTTATTGGCTGGGATGTCACAGTAAGAGTAAGTATGGTATGTTCTGGGGGTGTAGAGGGTGGAGGTATATAGAGGATAGTGATTGGCTGGGATGTCACAGCAAGGGTAAGTAGGGTATGTTCTGGGGGTGTAGAGGGGGGAGGTTATAGAGGATAGTGATTGGCTGGGATGTCACAGCAAGAGTAAGTATGGTATGGTCTGGGGGTGTAGAGGGGGGAGGTATAGAGGATAGTGATTACCTGGGATGTCACAGCAAGGGTAAGTAGGGTATGTTCTGGGGGTGTAGAGGGGGGAGGTATAGAGGATAGTGATTGGCTGGGATGTCACAGCAAGAGTAAGTATGGTATGTTCTGGGGGTGTAGAGGGTGGAGGTATAGAGGATAGTGATTGGCTAGGATGTCACAGCAAGAATAAGTATGGTATGTTCTTGGGGTGTAGAGGGTGGAGGTATAGAGGATAGTGATTGGCTGGGATGTCACAGCAAGAGTAAGTATGGTATGGTCTGGGGGTGTAGAGGGTGGAGGTATAGAGGATAGTGATTGGCGAGATGTCACAGCAAGAGTAAGTAGGGTATGTTCTGAGGGTGTTGAGGGGGGGGGGGGAGGGAGGTATAGAGGATAGTGATTGGCTGGGATGTCACAGCAAGGGTAAGTAGGGTATGTTCTGGGGGTGTAGAGGGTGGAGGTATAGAGGATAGTGATTGGAATGGATGTCACAGTAAGAGTAAAGTATGGTATTTTCTGGGGGTTGTAGAGGGTGGAGGTATAGAGGATAGTGATTGGCTGGGATGTCACAGAAAGAGTAAGTAAGGTATGTTCTAGGGGTGTAGAGGGTGGAGGTATAGAGGATAGTGATTAGCTGGGATGTCACAGCAAGAGTAAGTATGGTATGTTCTGGGGGTGTGAGGGGGGAGGCATAGAAGATAGTTATTGGCTGGGATATCACAGTAAGAGTAAGTAGGGTATGTTCTGGGGGTGTAGAGGTGGGGGGGGGAGGTAAAGAGGAGTGTTGATTGGCTGGAATGTCACAGTAAGAGTAAGTATGGTATGGTCTGGGGTGTGGAGGGGGAAGGTTTAGAGGATTGGTGATTGGCTGGGATGTTACACCAAGAGTAAGTATGGTATGGTCTGGGGGTGTAGAGGGTGGGGGGGGGAGGCATAGAGGATAGTTATTGGCTGGGATGTCACAGTAAGAGTAAGTATGGTATGTTCTGGGGGTGTAGAGGGTGGAGGTATATAGAGGATAGTGATTGGCTGGGATGTCACAGTAAGAGTAAGTATGGTATGTTCTGGGTGTAGAGGGGGGGGGGGGAGGTAAAGAGGAGTGTTGATTGGCTGGAATGTCACAGTAAGAGTAAGTATGGTATGGTCTGGGGTGTGGAGGGGGAAGGTTTAGAGGATTGGTGATTGGCTGGGATGTTACACCAAGAGTAAGTATGGTATGGTCTGGGGGTGTAGAGGGTGGGGGGGGGAGGCATAGAGGATAGTTATTGGCTGGGATGTCACAGCAAAAGTAAGTATGGTATGTACTGGGGGTGGTGTAGAGAGGGGTGTACGGGGGGGGTGTATAGAGAGGATAGTGATTGGCTGGGATGTCACAGCACAAGGGTAAGTATGGTATAGTATGTCTGGGGGTGTAGAGGGGGGGTATAGAGGATAGTGATTGGCTGGGATGTCACAGTAAGAGTAAGTATGGTATGTTCTGGGGGTGTAGAAGGGGGGGGGGGTATATAGAGGATAGTGATTGGATGGGATGTCACAGTAAGAGTAAGTATGGTATGTTCTGGGGGTGTAAGGGGGGGAGGTATATAGAGGATAGTGATTGGCTAAGGATGTCACAGTAAGAGTAAGTAAGGTATGGTCTGGGGGTGAAGGGGGGGAGGTAAAGAGGAGTGGTGATTGGCTGGGATGTCACAGCAAGGGTAAGTAGGGTATGTTCTGGGGTGTAGAGGGTGGAGGTATAGAGGATAGTGATTGGCTAGGATGTCACAGCAAGGGTAAGTAGGGTATGGTCTGGGGATGTAGAGGGTGGAGGTATAGAGGATAGTGATTGGCTGGGATGTCACAGCAAGGGTAAGTAGGGTATGTTCTGGGGGTGTAGAGGGTGGAGGTATAGAGGATAGTGATTGGCTGGGATGTCACAGCAAGAATAAGTATGGTATGTTCTGGGGGTGTAGAGGGTGGAGGTATAGAGGATAGTGATTGGCTGGGATGTCACAGCAAGGGTAAGTAGGGTTTGGTCTGGGGGTGTAGAGGGGAGGTATAGAGGATAGTGGTTGGCTGGGATGTCACAGTAAGAGTGAGTAAGGTATGTTCTGGGGTGTGTAGAGGGGGGGAGGTTTAGAGGATAGTGTGTGATAAGTATGGTATGGTCTGGGGGGTGTAGAGGGGGGAGGTATAGAGGATAGTGATTGGCTGGGATGTCACAGTAAGAGTAAGTAAGGTATGTTCTGGGGGTGTAAGAGGGGGGGTTATAGAGGATAGTGATTGGCTAGGATGTCAGTGGTGATTGGCTGGGATGTCACAGTAAGAGTAAGTAAGGTATGTTCTGGGGGTGTAGAGGGGGAGGTATAGAAGATAGTGATTGGCAGGGATGTCACAGCAAGAGTAAGTATGGTATGTTCTGGTAGTGTAGAGAGGGGGGGGGGGAGGTAAAGAGGAGTGGTGATTGTCTGGGATGTCACAGTAAGAGTAATTAAGGTATCTTCTTGGGGTGTAGAGAGGGGGGAGGTATAGAAGATAGTGATTGGCAGGGATGTCACAGCAAGAGTAAGTAGGGTTTGGTCTTGGGGTGTTGAGCGGGGGGGGGGGGGGGGGGATATAGACGATAGTGATTGGCTGGGATGTCACAGCAAGAGTAAGTATGGTATGTACTGGGGGTGTAGAGGGGGAGGTATAGAGGAGAGTGATGTCACAGCAAGAACAAGTATGGTATGGTCTGGGGTGTGGAGGGTGGAGGTTTAGAGGATTGGTGATTGGCTGGGATGTTACAGCAAGAGTAAGTATGGTATGGTCTGGGGGTGTAGAGGGGGAGGTAGAAAGAGAAGTGTGGTCTGGGGGTATAGAGAGGGTAGTTATAGAGGAGTGATAATTAGCAACTGAAATTTGGAGAAACAATTACCACTTAATGGTCACCATTTAAAGTCAACATTTAAAGTAAGGATGAAAGTATATTTAGATAGCAATGTTTCTGGACCAATTACAGTTTCCATATTATTGATTAAGTTGTTTATCTATTACAGGCTCCAGAATCTTGGTTAAAAGAGAATCATGCAGCTGACAAATCAGTAAGTTACTCCCCCCCCCCCCCCCCCCCCCACAGCACCTCTATAAGTAAACTTACTGTATTATTTAAAATATATTAAATTATTTTAGAATAAGTGTAACAGTATCTGTCATCAATAAATTTTCTTAATTTTGTCAAATGATTATAGTTTAGCCTTTCTGAGTGTTCAGATGGAACATTTCTCTATGATGAGATGATTTTTTTTTAAAGCATTGGAGAAAAATGCCAAACTATGCAATCCTGGTGGACACACGAGACAGGATGTCTCCACAGATGACATATGTCCCTCAGGAAAACCTGCAGGTTATCACACTAGTACCAGGGTAAGTTAGTGGGAAAACACCAGATGCCAATATGATATCTGATGTGTTGGCATTTAATGTCTACTGTTATGCATCTGGTGTCCATCTTCTTTTGTTCATCGGTCTTGCTTCCTGTCAACAATAAACAGCTTCTTCTCTAAAACTAAGCATTTATCTAATATATATCACTAATATAAGATAAGATGCTGGTCCTCATTCAACACCAGGATTGAATAATGTATATTCTGAAAATTTAATTCAAGATACAAGATGCTTTTGACCTCTTGGATACTCTTAGCATCAGAAAATGTAGTGTTTTTTTAAAACTACTTTCTCTTCATGTAAATAAAACTATAAAGTAATACAATTCAAAATTGTATGGGTAATTTTTTAGGTAATGCATCCAAGCATGGACCATTATTTTGAGAAGTTTGATGGAGCGCAATACATTCCTAGGCCTTGGCTCAAGGCCGTCTATCCACACGACTGAATGACTTCTGACCTTGCCTTGTTTTAAATTTTGTACCAGAATAAGGTTAATAAAGAAAATATAGATTTCTGTAAAACAAATCTGCATTTAAATATAGCAGACCTTCCTTGAGATTTTGCAATTTCCATTTGTTGTCAATTTCCTTTAAATATGATGGTTTACATATCATCATATATTTCTATTGTTCTTTTTGACATTTTGTTGAATACTTGTCCTTTTAGACATGACTGTGCACCTGGTACAATTAGTATGATGACTGTGCACCTGGTACAATGAGTATGATGACTGTGCACCTGGTACAATGAGTATGTTTGCCTGATATTTTGTATGTGGACCAGATGCATTGTGTATGTAGTACTTGGTACATTGTATATTTAGTACTTGGTAAATTATATGTTTGTATGTGTATCTGTTACATATGTGTACATTGTTTATACATGTACCAGTAATATATACCACATACGTGGTACATGGTATGTGTATATGTTACAAGTACAGATACATTGTATGTGTACCTGGCATATTGTATGTGTATCTGATACAATCTACATGTATGTGTATGCAATACATTGTGCTTATACCTGATACATTGTATGTGAAAGTTATACATTGTACATATATGTGTACTTGATACATTGTATGACTTAACCAGATACATTGTATATGTACCCGATACAATGTATGTGTATGCATTACATTGTACTTGTACCTGATACTTTGTATGTGTACCTGATACATTGTACATATACGTGTACTTGATATATTGTATGCCTAAACCAGATATATTGTATTTAAAGTTCCCGATACACTGTGCTTGTACCTGGTACATTGTATCCAAATCTAATACATTATATGGGTACATTGTACATGTATATATGAATTATTTATTGCCTGTAAATCAGCCGAGTCATTATGTAGACTGTTTTTGTAATTGTATCTCTATTTTCCTTTGTTATATTAAAGATAGCTTTTTGCTTTGTTTTCAATAGCTGTTGACAGTTAATAATGAGATGCATGCAAGGTTCTGTTGCTTGTTTTACAATTGTGCTAAAGAGTAAACCTGGACATGTTTCTGTCCGTGGCTGTAAATCAAGAGTTTTCTTTTATTATTTGTATTTTTTGTCAGATAATCATATATAAAAATATGATAATCATGTGTTCAATTGTATATAGATTTATATTATATAATCCATTGTAGGTTTGAACCCTACGAATAGCCTCAAATCTGCTTGGTAGGCAGACTACATCCATAGCTCCCTCAATAATTGAAAGAGAAAGACTAAAAATTTTTTATAGAAACCTTTGGATATAGACAATTGTATGTAATACTCGTTTATCATAATTAAGGCTTACAGTAATTTATCTTGTTGACAATATTCCATTTTGATATATCAGAGTTACTTCCCTTTGTTTTATTCCGAACTAACACATTCACAACATCTCAGTGAAATTTCCAGCAATGTTTGAATATATATATTTCTGAAGATTGCCGGAAATTTCTCTCAGATTTTGTGATTGCATATACTGACATTATGAAATGAAGGGAAATCCCTGATCGATCAGAATGAAAACTACAAATATGTGCAAGGTAGTTCATGGAAGTGAATGCATAAATGATGTTTAAATGATCTTCTGGACAACGATGACGGAATAAAATATATAAATTGTATCTGTGTAATAGACAGTGCTGTGTTCAGAGAGAGAGAGTGTGAATATTGGAGTGTCATTTACATTGTACAGTATAACTGATTTTGAAGTGAATGTTTAATAATTTAAAATAGGTTCCTTCCTACATGTATACTATCTACAAATTTTAACAGATAGTAACATTTCTGGTGCTATTCTAATAAATTCGGTAATTTAAGGAAGATAACAATCTTTACATAGTATACTTTGTTATTGGTACACACAAAGAATCGAGTGTATTGATATCATTGTCTATTTCTAAGGCTCCCTTTTCTATCTTTGCATATTATAGAATTATCTGCCCCTGTATCTAGGTATTGATTCTTTCAACATTGTATTATATTGTGTCCGGAGATTACAAAACAACGTAATTGTCTCTTTTAAATGGCCAAGGTTATTAATATGATGTAAAACATAACCAATTAACAAGTAAATCAAATATCGCAATCTATACCTCCCTCAAGACCAGACATCGCTGTAATATGTAAAGAAGGAATACATTTGAACCTGTTCAATTTAGACACATTGAAAACCCCTATAACTAAAGTAATTTTGACGGTATCAGGAAAATTTGACATTTTTAAAACATTTGAGCTTGGTTAACTTGAATACTTATTTGAATACTTCTTTTCCACTCACTGAAAAAGGTTTAGCTGTATATTGACCTAATGTACGAACACCTTAAACTCCACTAAAGAGGATTATCTGATAGTAGTGTACCTGTGTCATTTCTTGCAACTCTTATCTAGAACATATTCTGTAACAATATAAATTACATTTATAATTTATCTAAATTGTCACCTTTGTTTCTGAAATTATCATAATGAATGATGGAGCTAAAGTTACCTCAAGTCTCTGTTAACATTGATTGACTTTAGTTCATAAATCATCATAATTATTGATTAAAACTACATACTACTATTTTGTTTTATTTTGGTATGTCAAGCTGATAACCTTATGGTTATGGTCATACAATCCCATTTGAAATGCATCTTGTGTCATAATAGTTACCACAGCGTAATAACAAATGTTTTTTTCGTAAAACATCACATTGTACCCCTGTGTCATTTAGCTAACATCAATCCAGAATCTTTTTCGATAATATGATGTGTCAGGAAACCTTTGCACAAGTGAGCAATATGATGTTTTATAAGCTGTGTGAAATGTGGCATCTCACCAATAACCATATTTTTATGTGATTGCATATATACAGAAAAAAAACTTAGAAGATAATAATATAAATGATGGGAGATCATTATAAGTGTTACCTTGTTATTTATTTTAAGTGATTGAAATTAGAAAAAAACTAAATGCATATATATATATGAAAATATTTTTCTGAGAAATAAAGATTGCTGTATAAAATAAGCGAAGTTTTATGATATCAAATAAATGATGTGAGTTTGGAATGAGTACTGTTCTCTATGAGTGATAAACGATGGAAGTACAGATTAAGTACGTTTCTGTTCAGTAAAATAAATGGTTGGATTATAAAATTTATGTTTTTTTTCCCTATTATATGTACACACTAATGGGATATATAATTAGTGCTGTTGTTTGATACATTACTTACATGTATAATAAGAAAATGGGTACAGAATAAAACCATTCTCAATATTAAGGGGAATACTATCACTGCCACAACATTCATCCTATAAAATAAAGGTTATCAGACATAATAAGTGATATTCTGTGGTAATGTAACGAATAGGAGAAGTACAAATACGTGTTGTTATGTTGTATATAAAAATGTGGGAGTACAGAAGAAGTATTGTTCTATTGAAATGTGAGGACTAATGGAAAGTACAGATACTTGATGATCTGCAATAAATGGTGGGAGTAAAGAAAAGTGTCAGTTTCTTTTGTTTGTGAGAAATGATCAGAATGTAGAACAAGTGATGATCTTTTGGTGCGTATGAAGGAGTACGGAGTAAGTCATTATATGTAAACATATTCCATTGCCATTAAAATGCAGTGGTGTTGGAGATATTTACAAAAAATATACAAAATTATTTCCATTATACAGTAATGAATGATATCAGGTTTGATAGAATAAGGTTGGCATCATCAAGAAATTGTCAGCGTGACCATATACATGAATTAATTTATTTAGTTAATTTGACCAAAACAAAAATCGTAGCTTTTAAAGTCATTCAATATGTACGACAGGAAAAATTATGTAGGCCTGCTTCATTCAACTAATAAAAGAAAAGAGACTTAAAATATTTCAGGAAAACATACAAAATATTACTACATTTATAACTGCCGAGTCGGCCTGCGATGTAATTGCCATACGAATCAGAGTGTGCAAAGTCAGAACAACGCATGAATATTTCTCATTTCCATATTGCATATGATAATAATACCGCTACTTTCAGTGGTACCTCGTTGTTTAGTCCTGGATTGTCGAGAGGAAATTTATGGTCGCTCGTCGAAGCATTTCATTGTTTTTCTAATCATTCCAATGCATAATAATACAGCGGTTGGCTGGTTATGGATTAGTATATTAAATAATACACAGCTGATAATGTCCTACATGTATAAATTTCCTGTTTTCAAGTGTGTGTGGGTTCATTGTCCAAGTATATGGTAGTCATTCCAACCATTTCATTGTTGTGTTTTTAAATTGTTATAATGCAATGAGTGGATGGCTAGATGTGAGAAGAGTAATAAACAATATGAAGTCCGTTGATTATGCAATATCCTGTTTATATAATTATTTCCTGTTGTCAAGTGTGTGGTTTTCATTGTCCTATAGATACACGTGGAGTACGTATATACAGTACAATGTACATACATTTATACAACCTAACAAATCCAGACGAATTTTAATTTGACCGTTTTAAAGTTTAGAATATTATCTGACGAAGCTTCTCTCTCTTCCTAAATATTACACGCGTCCCTCCTTTTTTAATATATATAAACCAACTAATTTTGCGTTTTCGCGCCCGTCTTCTTTTTGCGACTCGTTTAAGATAATGAATGGATTTTCGAAACCAATATTTGATGGTATCTGAGGCTCGTATTAGCGAAGTTTGGCGTCTTTGCAAATACTAATTATAATAAGATCTCTACGACACTGGAATGGTCGGCCCAGAGCAGATCCTGAATAAGTTTGCATACAGGTATGTTATTCGTGAAATACATGACGATTTCCATTGGTTGTAACCATCATGGCGCCATGAACGATGGCGTGGCACCAAGAAGCAATGACGTCGTGACGTCATGATTCAAGCACAAAATGACAAAATGGCTCCCTGCGCTGGCCTTCTCTGCAACACATTTCAATTTTGGCATTGAAATCCGGTAGTTGGATGTCGTCTTTCAAAGTTGTTAAAGACATTTTCAGGAGTTTTCTGTACCTTGAGGACGTCATTGAGTTTTTTTTATTAGACACGGGTTGTCAGCGCCGTTTAGTGGATTTCAGATACCCGGATACAATAGAGTGGATTGGCAGATTAGGACAACACTTCCGACACATTATTTCTAGTCCGTCCTCAGTCACCAATGCCCGACTCCTCAAGGAGAGGACAGCTTCCAACAGAGTAGGGTACAGCAGAGTGTGTAGTCTTAGGTTAGCGTTATATGGACAGCTTCCCAGGGCTGTCTCTATGTCAGCCTAAAATCACATTAAACAATTTGTAATTTACAACTTCTAATGAGTGTTAATGATACAATTATGACAGTCACCATAAAGATATGAAATTCAACATAGAGCTAGCTTTACTGATAAACTAAAACTACTAAAACTATAGTTGAAGTATACCAACATTCCAGGGGGAAAACCGCAGCTGAACCCAGATGGAGCTATCGCTGTATTACCAGAAGAAGAAGAAGAAGAAGAAGAAGAAGAAGAAGGAAAAATTACCAAAAGAAAAGAGGAAATTGCAATTGTCATTAAAAATATCGATGATGAAGGGAAAACTGTCATGTTTACTAGAAATAAGCTTATTCCAAGAAATACTTGTAGATCTTGTTATATATCTTAACTAGACGAACGATCGAAGTAAAATACCAGGATAAAACATG
This sequence comes from Argopecten irradians, assembly GCF_041381155.1. Taxonomy (NCBI): domain Eukaryota; kingdom Metazoa; phylum Mollusca; class Bivalvia; order Pectinida; family Pectinidae; genus Argopecten; species Argopecten irradians. The sequence continues at coordinate 44,830,424 of NC_091134.1, read as the reverse complement.
TAACACAAAATCACAGAACACAATCCAAGCTAAAGATCCACCCACAAGCCAGAGCAATTTGTTTGTCCGAATGTGGACAACGCTTCTGGATCCATTGGCTTTAACATTCCATATATCTAGCAGACATTCTCAGTTCCTTATTTAGGCATCATCGACATTACATAGTCTGATTCCAACCAGACGAAGAGTTATTCTCGCATGATTTTGTTGTTTTTGTATACGCCAATGATAACTTAATTTCCTGACTCATTAAAATATCGATAGTACCTTACGTCAGAACACCAACCTTTAAGTTTTCAAGATGAAAACAGAACAGACCCAGTTTGCAACTCGTTTGAAACCAAATGCACAACCAAAACCAGTTTGTTGCAAGAAACATGCCCCAAATACCAGTACAACACAATAGAAATACATTATTGAATTGGAAATGTTACTTGCAGTAAATCATTTCACCATAACACGACTTCAGGTACAAATATGATTCTACAAGTTACTCTGTTACATCCATGCTTTCGTTTTCAAGACTCTGAATAAATTCTGATGGTCACCTAATCGATTCTGAAAAATAGTGATTTGATTGATAAAAGTGTTTAATCTACGTGTATTTTATAATCTATCTGAAATCATAACCCTGAGTTTACGTTCAATACCTACAAAAATGCAATTTGATTGATGTATTTGAATGATCACAAAAACCTTCACCTAAAAAGAAGTGTGGATTTTAAAAGATTGGAACTAAACAGAAGTGAAAGTTACGGCTTAGATAAGCTCTGATGTGTCACGGGAATGGGACCGAAACACATGTTTTCCAGAGAAAGGATATATAGTAATCCAGCTACATTGATATCCAAAACAGGTGATAATCTGGGCTCTCACTAACAGGTATCAGGGTAGGAAGAGAGACGTATTGATTGATCTCCATTAACGATGTGATGGCACAATGAATCAGAAGAGACTGGTTAATAAAACTACACGTATAAAATGAATCATGTTATGCCACATATATCAAGCTATGGGAGTGAATGATCAAGAGGAAGAAAACCTGCTTCACATAGGAGTTTCCTCATTTTGAGGGCAAAGTGATGGTCTTAACTTCCAATTACCGTGCTCATTTAAACCTGTCTCAACCATATACCTTACCTCGATCGCAAAATGATGGATCATGTCTCCTGAAGTGACAGACACAGCGAAACATCCAGGAGTCGTTTGACTCATTCTAAAAGAGATAAGTTATGCTTGTATTACATTTGATACACGTGTATAAGTAAAAGCAACGTTCATCTTAATCAATTAACCTCGAATCAGTAGAAGTATGTTTCTTAGGCTCGCAATAGCTGAAACCTTGACGTTAAGCCAATCAATTACCGTATATTTGCTAATATTCGCGGGGTTTTAATTTCGCTAAATTTGCGGATCCATCAAAATTCGCGAAGTTTAATACCTCGCGATATTTATCAAATTTAAGGCTTTCCATACTATAGCTTGTCTAAATGACGCTTTCAAAAGCTACAGAGATAATTCGCGAAAATAACCCCCCCACGAATAATTTCAAAACAGTAAATCACGAAACTTACAGCCCCAAAATATAACAACTATACTAAGTATTAAATCAATCAACCAATCAATTGAATCAATCAATCAATCAAATAAATGTCTATCAGACAGAAGATATCAATGGTCGAGTTATCCTTATGTTAGCCGACTTTGTCAGCATCCGAAGGATCTCTCAAAATGTCAACAATATCGAACCATCTTGCCATGAAGAGGGGAAACAGGGATGCTACCATACAGTATGTAAAATTAATTCAAACCTTCAGCTTCGTTGAGATGTTTACCTGACGAGATAGGTCCCACTCGGCTGTGTCTTTAACAGTGACTCGGCTGATTCTCGATCCATATCACCAGCGAACCAACTGCAAAAGATTCCAACAATGTAAGTTTAAGTAACCATATGCCAAGGTTCGTCATATAAAAATGTTCCATACACATACAATATCATCTAATACTATAAAATATGTCTTTGACCAAACAATTATATATATTGCTGAATTAAATATGATATCCTACCTGACCGTTTCTGTGCGGTTTTTATTGGTAAATACGGATGACTTCTGTACTATGCTATGAATCTGAAACACAGAGAGACTTGATTTAATAAATGTGTCTGTCATGTTAAAATCAAAGTGATGCCAATTAAATAAAGTAATGTACAAATTTAAGGATGCCGGGTATGACTCTTATGAATAGGTTGCTTCCAGGTAACTATAGGTAATAATGTCTTAGCTTAGAACTTACTGAGACAATTGTAATAACATATATATTAGGGTGGCTGATTTTCGAGTTTCAACGAACAGACGAAGGAGATTCAATTTTCTGTTTTTCACATCTGTATACAACGTTTTTATCGATTTGAATGATTTTTAAAAATTCAGTTTTCTATGTTTCGCATGTTCACAAGTTTTATATAACGTTTTCATCATCTCGTAAATACAAATGTTAAACCTTAACAGACGAAAAAATAAAATTACAGAGGGAAATCGGTGATAGTCAATTCTTTAAAATGTCATGTCAAGTGGCAGATTAATGTTATTTATGCTCACCTGTTTAATCATAATGCAATCATTCTTCCTGATAGGACCGAAATATAGGACAAGACGGGCAAATTGTGAATAGGCAACTCTTGCTGTCATATCTAAAAATAGAAAGGTTGAATTTGTTTTATGTGTGTGTATTATGTGATTATTGACATATGTGGTCGATGTAGAGATGTGACAAAGTATGGGGGGAAAATCCTATTTCCGGTAGGAAAACATCAAACTAAGACAAGGCATGTCAACAGACAACAGAAACTTTGCAATCAGGAAAATAAAGTATATAGTTAAATTAATAACAGGTGTAACAAATACAATTACTAAATTACTATTTAGTTACCTTTTAATGATTTTATTGATTTATTTTGTAGTGTGTAAAACAAGGATGGGTCCGTGGCGGTCCGGAGGAATAAATCCTCTTTGCTTCATCGATGACTCGATGTCGTCTGTCATGTAAATCTAGGTCAAATGCGAGTTTATACTGTCATTATCTTAGGAAGAATCGATTTGCATAGCGACAACGAAACCACAAGGTGTATAATAAACATTCAAAATAATGATATTATAAGAAATTACAAGTATTTTGTCTGTAATTAAAGAAAAATATTCTTGCATATGTTGCATGAATAATAGCGATTTCTTACCCGATGGATCTACTCGTAGAAGCTGTTTCATCAACGCTATTGTCTTTTTATCATTAATGCATGGGTCACTAGCGTAATCGTCTAAGGCTTCCAGGAAATGAGACATAAACTGCAAGAAAATCACGATGTTGTAGATTCTACAGGCAGATGGATATGTAATGTATTAGAGTGCACATTTGAATTAACAAAGTGAGGAGAGTCCCTGGCCAGTACTTAAAAAAACATAAAAAATATGCGTCGCCAATTGCTATTTTTTAAAGTCTTGTTCAGTAATGATACACTTGTGTATTATGTCACTATCATGATCTATTGGTACGTTTTGTAGATGTAAATTTACCTATTAACTTAATAGATTTAAACAATTTTGGTTACCTGAACTAATATATCATACACTGTTACCCAACGCATTAACTTCGTGACTTAATTTTTCCTACCTAACTCTTTTTACGCCGACTTAATACAAAATCTCTACTATATTTTTGATTCAAACTGTTTCGCCGCGATTGTTTTTTTAAATAACAAACTCTTCTATTCATGAGCGAAACACGCAACATTTATAATGATACATGGATATTATACACGGGTACATAATTAGGTTTACAGTATAAAATGATAAAAAAAACTTTATGTTACAAGAAACGCAACCAATAACAACCAATCAGATGAAACACGCTGTCATGTGATAACGCCAACAAACTAATCAAACCAAACATTTCATTTCAGTTCTACTTTTGCAAATTCTTAACTTCTCAACTTTAAGATATGAAATCTAACATCAATATCTTCACAAACACAATAAAACATACAATAACACACAAATGCTTTGAGAAGATTATTATAATATAAAACTGTAATGACAAATGTTGATAAATCAATTATGAATTATCATCAACGAGAATATCTGTCTTTAAATCATGATAGTAACTAACATTTTCATTAGTTTAAAATTACTTTATGAGCCCATAAAGGAAAATGAATTACAATTTTTGATGTATATTGATTAATTTGGATACATTTCATTCGAGTACGCTCAGATTCTTGTATGTTATATCTTCAGAATGTTTAAATAAATTGACGCTAAATATTACTATATAAGTGTGTAACATTACATAACGGATGCATGGTTGTGTATACTCTTGTGGAAATATCTTATCAGTGTCCTCAGCGAATTAACATAAAAATAGTTGTTGATTTACAAACTGTCTCGACAGGGCGGGACTAAAGTGTAGGATATAGTGCAACTGGTCTATGCATGTTTCAACAATCTTATCGTTTTATGGGGTTACTGACATAGACCGACTTTTTGCTTTTTGTTTAGATTCACCACTGTATACTGCACGAAAATTTACGCAATGGTGGGAAAATTTATTACCGTTTCATGGCTCAGAATATTTCCTTAGTGATGACAGATACTTGTCTGCTAAATCGGAATACGCTAGCATTCGTCACCGTCATCTGTTTTCTATAGTCTACTTTTATTCTGATTTTCAACGTGCATTCTATTGTTTCTTTCTTTTTAAAAATTCTCACATGACAGCAATATTAGCCACTTGTTCTATTGGTTTAATTTATAATTGTTCTTCGCTTAAACTTAAATAAGATTTTTGTAAAACCTGAACCGACTTCCTTCGGATCAACACTACAAAAATTTTCGGGATGACTATACAACATGTCTGTCTACGGAAACTAAGCAATGAATCGAATGTATGATAAAGCACTGTCAGATGTAACCAGAATTATCTTTATGTGTGAAAAGAGAATTACTAAAAGTAGTGTAAAATAACATCGAGAGGATTGGGGTTATGATACAGCAAACCATTAACGATAACAGAAACTGTCTGTACAGATATGTACCAGTAACAAAGTGTTGGCAACCAGATTGCAAAAGATAAATAATCCAATATCCGCCCTTGACATGTAGTAAACAACATGTCGTCGATAAATATCAACAAGACTGTTTACACTCGAGATAAATATTGGCAGTGTTTCTCACTACTAAGTATATATCACATGACACTGGTGTCTATTTTAGTATCAGCAAAGTCCTTTTACGTTATGAATACAATAATTAAACATTTTAGCTTGTCGTCAATAACACAAAATATCAATTAGAATGATCGATATTTGATATCATTATTAGAAAACAACAGACTTGTCACTGGAAATAGCAATTCTCATTTAGACCCTTTAATCAGAAATAATTCTTAAAAGCTATCTGCCAAACATCACTGTGGGCAACGTGGTTTGATTCTCTCTACGTACTACGGAGTTAAAGTTAAAATAAAATAGGGATATACATAATGTGTACAGCTATCGAACATAATAACTTTCATAATATTACAAATGAGCCAATTTTGAAATTTCAAAGTTTTAACTGACAATAATGAAGAAATAAATAAGATACTAATAAATACTTTTCGGTGACATCCGTCTTCAGATGGACCTGTTTTGATGGATTTCCAGAAATCTGCTGATTCTGGGGAGCGGATGATGGAACCTCTGATCACGGAACACTCTTGACCTGTAGTAAATATACCAGAGAATGAAAAGCTCAAAGTCGTTGGAGAATAATTGTTCATTACCATTTATCGAGACAGTGGACTTTAAAGGAAGACAATGGACTTTAAAGGAACCATTGTGTTAACATTTCTGACTTTCATTATTCTTTGTGGCATTCTGTTTATCTTTAGAGCGACTAATATCATTTCATTTCAACCAATTATTTTGATAATAATCAATAGGTTTGGGCAACCGGCTTAGCCTATATACACCCTCTCCTAAAGTAGCATTTGACCCACTGATAAACTTTAGAAAGTGTACATCACATATACTAATTGATGTTAGGTAGAAATGGAGACACTCACACTCTTCCCTACAAATGGCTTTAAGTCCGTTGCTGTAGAGGACACAGGACGATGGATATGTCAGTGGTTCCAATAAATGTTCATCTTCAACACTTGGGATTGTGTTCATTACCTTTGTCTCCCCATCGTCGTTCTCCTCTCCGTCTCGACAAGGTTTGGTCAGGTGTTCATTGTCACATTTATCCTCTCCTATCACGTCACGTTTGACATGTTCGTCTCTGTCAAGCTTGTCCTGTATATCTGTGGTTGACTTGATGTACTCGTCATTGTCTGTGTTTTCTTGCCCTTCTTTGTCCGCCTTGTCTTGTCTACCTTTGTCTGTTTTGACTAGTCTGTCTTTGTCTGTTTTGTCATGACTGCCTTTGTCTGTTTTGTCCACTCTGTCTTCTTTCTCAGAGTTGTCCTTTCCTTCCTTACCAGTTTTGTCTTGTTTGTCTCCTCCAGAGTTGTTCTGTCTGTCTATTTCAGATTTGTCCTTTTTCATCTCCTCCTCTGGATGATAACTCCATCTGTCCATACCATCAATCTACAGTATCTGAATATGAAAGACAGTTTTACTTACGTTTGTACCGTGTAAATCTTCCACACAAGTAGCGATTTTATTGACCTATTGACAAGTTACTGTATTTGTAGCATGGAATTGTGTAATGGAGTGCCAACCAAGATCGGACCCGACGACTTACAGGTCCGCTGCCTACCTACTGAGCTAAGTAAAGCGAAAGCTGCCGCAACGCGACGCTAGATGAATTAGATTTTGTACATCCTTTAGTTATCCGAATCTTTGGGCACTTGATGACTTATCACAATAAAACTAGAATTTTCACGTGAAACGAAATAAAATCAATTTCCTAACTGCAGCATTATACACAAAGTAATATACATGTTTATACATTGTTTGTAATATGAATTTCATATAACATATGTATAGAGAACCATCCTCACATCAGTTCACTTCATTACACGAATTGCCAATAACTAATAACCCCATCGGAAAATTTTCAGCAAAAAGTATTTGATCATACATACAATGTACGGTATCTATACCATCGGTAATTTTTGTATTATCTATACACACTTGAAATAGTTTGTTCCTCTGTTTATTGTTTTTCATATTTCCCCGGAGACGTTATTTAGGAACAAAAGAATGTATAACGAAATTAAGGCTATGCTTATTTCCATTTGTTCTATCTACACAATGAACGTTATCGAGAAAAGATTTCACATAACATTATCACTAATACCTATGACGTATCTATACAGGTGAACAAGAAAGTTAAATTTTAAGAAGACATTTAATTGCAATGATTAATTACTTGTTTAGAATCACAAAAAGCTTACCTGAGGCTGATGTACATCTAATCCAATATTTCCAACGGATGTGAAACTTGTTGTGACACCGCTTGCGGAAGTTACGTTTAGAAATATGGTTTTCCCCAAAAATCTAATCTGTAACTGACATTTATACTAACTTTCGTGGAGATTTAAACACCTGCCGACGATATATGTTGTATTATGCCAACATCTACCTAAATTATTATGTAATCCAAAGCATTTTAAGTTGATAAAACGGATAACGGATATCATTGTTAAAAACGTGAATAGTAAAATATTCAATATAAAATGTAGAGGACACTACACGAAACAATACAATGACTAATGAGGAATGCGGATGTGTTTGACCTAATACATACACCTCTGTAAATGATTAAGGTTTTGTGTTTGATATATGTATACATACTAGGATACGGAAATATGTTTACTTACCTTACATATATAGATATGTATGCTCTAAAGACAATGAATTCTGATAGCAGTACATGTACAAAGTCCATATCGCTCTCATAGACTAACACACTCTCAATTCACGGCATGCTTTAAAGTATAGACTATATTGTCATATAGTCTCTTCTTCACATAGTTTAAAGTTACCCGTAAAATTCATCCATGGTTTGACCTTTTGAACATTTGTTAAGTCTGCTCTTGCATTAAAATTGATTTTTATTTTATAGTTGATTATTTTTAAAGAGATAATATTTTCGAAATTGTTCGGGACATTGTTATCGCCGCCAAAACTAATCATAGGTTAATAATATATTATGTACCTTTTTAATCTGACTGCGAAATTTATTTGAAGTACATGTCCACGCTTTTTACACAACACTCTGTATTCATATATTTACAATTACCACTGTTTCTGTATCGATAAACTATGTTGGGTAGATCTGTTTATTTCCCAATAAGGTCAAAAAAGTTAAGGATTACCCGACCGACCCTATTTTTTATAACCCCGACCCTATTTTTTTTAACCCCGACCCTTATTTTGTTCCTCTTTTCTACGAAAAAAATTAAAAGTCGGGTTTTCGATCTCAGACTCAGGTTCCGGCCATTATTTTAGAGTGAAAGACAAATAAAAAAAAAAAAAAAAAAAAAAAAAAAATCCCTCCCCACCTACCGAACCTATTTTTTGCCAATGTAACCCTAAATAGATTGTTTTGGCCTAACCGATTCGGTGCGCACGAATACCTGTAAACATTGGCGGACATCTTTTGACATTCCACAAAATACCATGCCAATCTTTATAAATAACACATGTACGAAACAATCGCAGACATACAATAAAGCTCATTTGTTTTTTTATTTATGTATTATTGCTATTTGACATGAATAATTAATTTTTATTTGTTTTCATACTAAATCCAACTCTCTGATTGGCAGATTTTTCTTCTTCATATACTGTGAAGAAAAAATCCGAGAATGGCGCGAAAATCCGACGTAATCATGACGTAACAATAGAGACGTTGACGTTGCGTATTGATTTAGAAAAATATAATCCATTGGAAAATCAAAATAATCCTACGTTTAAATGTACTTTATGGTATCAAGTAGTCTGGAAAATTAATTATAAGCATTGATGTAACTATTTGTTAACTTCATAGGATTATGAAATAAATTTTGATCTCAAACTTTTGTGAGATTCCGCTACGCGCCATTCTCGGATTTTTTCTTTATAATATATGAATAATATGAATCTGCCAATCAGAAAGTTGGATTTGTTTTGAAAACAAATAAAAAATAATTGTTGTCTGAAGACACCATTATATATGATATCAAGTGACATATAAAGACAAAGGTAGGTACAGACCGTGCGTTACAATATGCCAACGTTTATTGTTACATGTGAGTGATGCATGGTCAAGAAATTGTTTTGAATATCTCAGGTAGCAATATATAGTCTATGGTAACGTTGCGAGCATTAAATTTGATAAAACACAATTAAAATGGTGTTTAACAGTGTCAACGAATAAATATATGAAACATAATCAATGTAGAGGCGCGAGTTAAATCTACCAACAATATTTCAATTATAATATACCAAAGATAAAACTTTACTATGAAGATTCGATAAATGAGCTTTTCTTCCAGGCCTTTCACTTATCATGAAGACTATCGTGATTTATCAAATTGGAATTATTCTATTAAAAGAAACCAACCTCTTTACTTATTGAATATTTATAGAACAGAACACCGATGAAATACAGCTTTTCGTCATCATAAGACCCAGAAATGCTGATTTAAATCGATAATTTATAATTGACACAGATCAAACATCATTAACAAAATCGTGGATGATAAGCATAATGGTTTCAATATTTTAGTAGTAATATAACATTTTAGATAAAACTATCCTTACTCTTGTGTTTTCATATCCTGATAGATCCTATAGCTTGACTAATGAGGAATGCGGATATGTTTGATCCAATACAACTCCCTAGATGATGGAGGTTTCGTGCGTTACACATTACCTACCAGGATACGGAAACATATAAACCAGTATTTTTATATTCAATGGTATATGTTCGGACTTGAATCACCATGATATTCGTGACTGATTTTTTTTTCGTCAGTTCGTCGATTTTGGTCTAAAACTCAGAATTTACTTGCTTGATGTCGCCATTGAAGCAGAGGACGCGTTTCCTCCGGAACACTCGCATTTTATCCTAGGAATCGACATGGATATTAGTTATGGGTTTGGTATAATGAATTTGTTTTCGTTTTATTATTATATATATCTGTTGACTTTAAATGAAAAGCAACTTAAATTGTGGGAGATATTTAACCTAAGAAAAGACATTTGAATAATAAATCTCGTAATAGAGTTATTTGCCATGATATATGTATAGATATGTTCCCATGGTTTTTACAGCTAATCCTTATGTCCGCTTTCCAGAATAAAGACATATTCGTACATATTCATTTGAAATTGAAAATAAATATATGTTTAGGATTTTTTCATACTAATTATGAATCTCTGGAAGCCTTTTCTTTTATATTTTTTACTTTGTATTTGGTTGTAATCCTTAAATGATAATGATTTCAACTTTGTTCGCTCACGCAATTTGCATTTTTTTCTCGGAAACATTGATGTCAAAATTGCGTGATGTTTATAAATGAGGTTTATTCAATTAAGACACAAGGCAATACATTTTAATATACATTTAATGTAGTGCGTCACAATCCATAAATAGCTACTTGTTATAATTAGGATAGAACAACATGCACTATTACATACAATCTAGAGATTACAATGTAGACATTTCTAGTTCATAGACTTAATCTATATTCACATACAAATGAATACTACGGGTTACTATAAATACCATGGAGATCAAACTTTTATAGACACTCAGTCTTGATAAATGTCCAATAAATCATAATTAAGTGGCAGTATAGCTCGCACTATAGATTTCTAAGTACAACACATTTAACAAAGGTATAAAAAAGAATCACGTCAACAATGATGTATTTACATCAGTTTAGTAAACAATATTATTAGTTTCTTATATATTTTGCGAACTATCAATTTTCCTATTATTCTCGAAGGAAGTCCATCGTAGTTAGTTTACAAAGTGTTGTGACGACACACAAAGTGTTGTGACGACATACAAAGTGTTGTGACGGCACATAAAGTGTTGTGACGACACACAAAGTGTTGTGACGGCACACAAAGTGTTGTGACGCACATAAAGTGTTGTGACGACACACAAAGTGTTGTGACGGCACACAAAGTGTTGTGACGACACTTAAAGTGTTGTGACGACACACACAAAGTGTTGTGACGACACACAAAGTGTTGTGACGACACACAAAGTATTTCAAACTCGATATGGAAATAGTCTGCTAATCTAACAAAATATATGGAATAGGATTATGCAGTAAAATGCAAAACATATATAGTATTAAAAAGTTTTAACTTGTAAAAATGTCCAAAATAAGGAAAATAAGACTAATACTTATTTTATCTAATGACTCGGCAGACATTCAAGACATAAATGTGAAAAAATGTCTTTGGTACATTGATGCAGGTAGAAAACGTGTTTTAGATATAGGGATTTTTACACGACGGAAATGTCAGACCACACTTTGAAGATATGTATGTGCTTTTAAAATGATTTAAGTTAACGTAACATTAACATCGATTTTACGTTTTTATCATATTTCAACGTTAATAATTGGTATTAATTTAGTTTTGTTGCCATATACAGATTTTCCCCATTTTTCTATCTCCATCACAAAATCAGCGATACAAAATACTATCAATTACCAAAACTTTATGCCCTGTACTTTATGAGACAAAACTTTCTGAAACGACACAATGCTTGATATAAATGTATGAAAGAGAAATATTTGACTTGATTAAATTTAATGTAACGTCAAGATCGCTTCGTACTATTGATAAGTAACATTATACGTATGTGAAGTACGAATTACCGTCGATTAGCCCCAGCCTCTAGATATTACATAGATACATAGATACATAGATTTATTCTGACAACATACATGTTAACATGTACAGGATTTTTTATAATCCTATAATAGTCAGCTCTTAGAAATTCACGGATTTATTTTTTAAGTGTATAAATACTTTAGTGGCTGATTTTTCCAATGTGAATCGAGTTCATATTCAAATTGCTTAACTGTCCTAGACTGAACAACATTTGATGGGAGACTGTTCCAAGTAATCACGACTCTCTGGGTAAACGAGTGTTTTCTCACGCACAGCCTTGAATGCTCTTTGTACATTTTCAAATCATGTCCGCGGGTACTTGATCCCTGGTTGATTGAAAACAAATCTGCGACTTCTTTATCGTATTTTCCAGAAAGTATTTTGTACATTTCAATCATATCCCCACGTGACCGCCTGTATGCTAACGTTGGAAGTTAGAGTTTACGCAAACGTTCTGTATATGGCAAAGTTGAGAGACCTGGCACTTGCTTTGTTGCTCGACGTTGAACGTTTTCTATTGTTGTTACATGTTTTTCCAAATACGGACACCAGGCTTGAACAGCATATTCAATATGAGGCCTAACTGATGCCGTGTATAAAAGTTTAAAACTGTTCTGGTCCATGTATTCCATTGTCCTCCGCAACACTCCCATGATTGAATTTGCTTTGTTGACCTTTTCACATATATGTTTGTCAAAGGTAAGTTTATCATCTATGGTGACACCAATATCCTTCTCCGAGTCAACAAATTTTAAAAATTTGGCATTTTCCTTCAGTCTGTATCCATATTTAGTTGTATTTGAATATCCCAATCGCATCATTTTACATTTGTCTGGGTGGAAGCAGAGTTTCCAAATATCTGACCATTGGCTTAATGAATATATATCATGTTGTAATATTTTGCAATCCTCTTCATTTTTTTATTGATCTAAAAGCTTTCGTATCATCCGCATACAGATAAGTGTCTGTCCCGGTACTTGTTACATCGGGCATATCATTTATATAGAGAACAAAGAGAAGTGGTCCCAACACAGATCCTTGTGGTATCCCGCTTAAAACTGGATTCCACTCCGACGTTTTGCCATTCACTACAACTCTTTGTTTTCTTCCAAACAGAAAGGCTTGGATCCAGATTGAAAACTGACCACCGATGCCATATTTTGCGAGTTTATGTACTAGTCGGCCATGAGGTACTTTGTCGAAAGCCTTCATAAAGTCACAGTATATAATATCCACGCATGCTCCTTTATCCAAAATATCTGTCCATTTATCCATGACATTGATAAGTTGAAGAACCGTGGATCTACTGTCTATAAAACCAAACTGAGCGTTACTAAATAGCTTATTTCTTTTCATGTGACTCATTATTTTATCCCTTATTATTGATTCTAATAATTTACAAACAACACTGGTCAGGATTACTGGTCTGTAGTTTGAAGCCTCCTTCCGATCTCCTTTCTTAAATATTGCCGTTATATTAGCGCATTTCCAGTCCGCAGGTAATTTCCCAGTGTCGATTGATGTTTGAAATATTAATGTTTGAGGATGGCATATAATATCGCGTGTCTCTTTAAGAACTCTAGGATGGATCATATCCGGTCCAGGTGATTTTGAAATTTTCAACTTCATTAGCTTCTTCTGCACGACTTCTGGTGAAATATTTAATTGAGTGATCGGTTCCACATCAATCTTTTCAATATCAGGTAGTGATTTATCTTTATCTTGGGTAAACACTGTCTGGAAAAAAATAGCTAGTACATTTGCTTTTTCATCATCTGTTGTAGTGATATCCTCTTTGTTATTATTTTTGTACAGATTTGAAATATTGGATTTAGTTGTTGTCTTAGATTTCGCGTATCTCCAGAACTTTTTAGGATTGTCCTTTACTTGTTGTGCTATTTGTTTCTCACGTAATTTTACCGCCTTCCTTGTGAGTGACCTTACTTGATTCCTTACTTTACAATATTCTGCGTAGACTTCTTGATCCCGAGTGGACATATATCTGTTCCATAATCTGGCCTTATTTTTGATTTTAGACAATGTCTTTTTATCTAGACAACTTTTGTGGTTACTTAATTTGCGCGATGGTTTTATTTGTTGTACTGGAACTGTGTCCCTGATTGAGTTTTCAAGTATCTCTTTAAATTTTGACCACAGCTGTTCCACATCATCTTTACAATCCAAAAAACTATTTTGCCAGTCTATGTTAAGTTTTCGGGACAGTTCTTGAAAATTTGCCTTTTCATATACATATCGCGTTTTCATATTATTTTCCATTTCCACACTGAAATTACAACGTATTCCGATGACTGAGTGATCACTTTTCCCTAAAGGAGGATCGAGTTGAATCTGTTCTATACAATCTTCCTTATCAATGCCTGGTAAGTTCAAGTCTCCAAATAGTATTTTGCAGCTGTACTTCATTTCTGTTGTTTTTAACAGTAATGCACACATGTTTTTGAAATTTTCTTCAGTCGCATTTGGACTTCTGTACAAGGAACCAACTAGTACTTTATCCTTGGCGTTGATATCCACTTCACACAAAATATGTTCATCAAATTCAATGCTGGTGATCTGGGAATATCTAAGACTGTTTTTTACATATACATATTACATATTGTGACGTCATGTTTTGACGTGACCTGTGTGACTTCATAATCACCGGAAAGATGGACTAATCAACGGTAAAAGGTACTTTATGCACGTGTTTTTGGTATCTTAAAATCCTCGTATTAATTCTTCATAAAATAAAGAGCTATGTGCGTTACCAAATCAGACTAGGCAACACTTCACTAGATAACTTATAAATGCTGATATGGTCAATGATTCATTTTCAACCGAAAGCACTCAAGGTAAAACATTTTTACTGCTTTGTGTCATGAAGGCGTGCTGTGAACTCGACATTGTAGCATTTGCATTCTTTTCCCCCTGTGATAGCCTAGTATTACTTTCGTTATAGCGTAACCACACTGAACCTACCCACCATACATGTCTTAACCCAAGCAATAATGAATACTCGAGCTTAAGTTCAAAAGGGAGTGTCAATAGATATTTTAAAAATTTAGTCTTTTCGGGAATTAGATAAAATGCCATATCCTTAAATATGTAATACAGGGAGACCGTAAATGTTTCACCTTGTTTAAGAGACAACTCAGTCAGACTAATTCTGTTACATAACCACGAAGCAAAATATGGCACAAGTGTATTGTTCTGCATTTTCTTATGAAACATAAGACAAAAAAATATTGACAATGTTGGAATTTCGAATCTTATACCAATACGATTAAGCAGGTACATTATATACACTGTACCCATACTCGAGCGATGTCACATAGGTTAACGAAATGCAATACATAACTACCAATAAGTTAATGGCAATGTTTTTCAGTCAAGAGCATGCACCTAATAAGGTAAGCACACTACCGTAAGAACGATTTTAGTACCTCTAAATAAAAGTTGCCTTACTCAACTGTCACTTGCCAGGGATCGGCATACAAGACGTCCGACCACAATGTATAATGGTGGACAGCGAGAATTTCATTCACATTTTACCACAGTGGACTTTTCTAACATACTACAATAATACCAACAACTCTAACGTCCATTAGAACAGACCTGTTTACAATATATGTTAAAAAAATGTGCACTCTTAAACTGAATTGTCCCTTCAATGCAACATTTATAAAAACAATGCTTCATAACGGCACCATGAATTTGTATATAACAAGGTTTCTAACTGTTACTTTAGTGGGTAGATATTGTGTGTTACGTCATGTATAATGAAGATAACGTCATGTTTTTCTAAATAAAGTATGTCATTTTCACATATAGTGTAAAGGCGTCACAATTAATACTTTCTGCTAAAAGCAATAACTCTGTGATATGTCCAGAGGAATACAGAATGATACAGAATGTAGATTTAGTCTGTAATGTAGATGTATGTGCAGTGGCGTAGGAAGATGAAACGTAAAGGGGGGGGGGGGTGGGGCAAAGGTCCTCAATATTTCGAACCCCCCCCCCCCCCCCCTCCGCACCTACAGGAGGAGATTAATTCAACACACAACCATATACATACTGTACACTTTATATACTTTTTCCATTTATCATTAATATAATCCTTGTACACATTTATAGACGGTGGGGTCGGTAAAAGGAAATTACCGAATTATACAAAAATTGGTCAAAGGCGCGAGATTTTCGGGTCTGGGGGTCGACCCCGGGGAAAATGTTACGATTTAGAGTGACTGAGATGAGTTTTACAATGTATTTTGATGATTTTGCAAGCGCCCGAAAGCGCGAGATTTTGGTGTTTGGGGGTTCGGGGGTCTCCCCCGGGAAAAAATATTACGATTTAGAATGGCTAAGATGAGTTTTACGATGTATTTTAATGATTTTAAAGCGTTCTTACCATGGTAATATTTCGATTTAAAGTAACCTGCATTTAGAAATGATAATTGTGTCGTCATAATATTGTGCATCCCTGCTCGATCTGAACATACCGGCTTCACACCATCGGCACATTGTTTTGTAACTCAAAATAATAATGAATTAATTGTCTTGCTAAGACATATAAACAAAGTAATCTTTTAAGAGACATTATGTATTGAATTTCTACTATTAAAGGTTTGAACATTATGTGCTTGAACGTTTTAGGAAATGCGCCGCGCAGCGAAATTTTTTTTAGAATGAAGTACGAAAATTGTGCAGGAGGACCTTTTTTTTTTATTCAAATATGCATTTTTAGAACATTTCAGTCGGCTAAAATGGGGGGGGGGGGGCAAAAAGACATGTTTGCCCCCCCCCGTCCTGGGGAACGGGGGGTGGGGGGGGGGGGGGGGGGTTGCCACCCCTGCCACCACCCCCCCCCCCCCCCGCTTTCTACGCCCCTGATGTGTGTGAGTGTATGCATTTATGTAATATGTATAGATTATATACAGTCAAAATTGCCTTAGCGACCCTCTGAATTAAGCGACCGCCTGTTTTAAACGACCATAATTTTTCCTCCCGACGTAATTACCTATATAAATCACTCCAATTAAGCGACTGTCTGTCTTACGCGACAAGCGACCATGATCAAGGTACTCCCGACTATCGATTTCGCTATGTATTAAGCGACCTTACCAAAACCGGAAGTTATAGTCGATACACTCTTGACCTCTCGCGAATTCACGTCTGTACGAGATGAAATGAACACAGCTCACTAGGGACGCTTTCTGCGCCATTATTGTTGTTTTAAGCGTACAGTTCAGATGTACGTATGTAGTATGGCTTCGCCTAAACTAAAAGTTTTAACTTTAAACGACAAGATCGAAGCAATCAGATTACTAGATGCGGGGAAACCGGCCTACAAGGTAGCACAGGATTTTGGAGTTGGAAAAACTCAGATTCAGAATCTACGTAAACGAAAATTAGAATTGATAAATGACTTTGAAAACAATGTTCCGGGAGAATCGAAGAGACGGCGTTATCTAACTGGAAATGAAGAAATTAACAGCCTAACATACGAGTGGTTCAAAGACGCTTCGGCAAGAAGGATCAATATCTCAGGTCCGCTACTGAAAACAAAGGCTCTTAACTTTGCGGAGGATTTGGGGAAAACGGATTTCAAGGCATCACAAGGATGGCTACAAAGTTTTACTAAGAGATTCAACATCGTTTTTGGATCCATGAGCGGAGAAAGGGGTGATGTAAACAAACAAACTGTAGCTGAATGGACTAATAAATTGTCCGAAATCTGTGAATCGTACAATCCAAGTGACATTTTTAACATGAATGAAACCGGCCTATTTTTTAAAGACACCACAAAGAAAACTTTCTACACAAAAGGTGAGGATTGTGCGGGAGGTAAACGTTCAAAGGAACGTATCACCGTGGCGTTGTGTGCATCAATGACTGGTGAAAAGATAAGACCTTTAGTAATTGGAAAATCCAGGAAGCCTAGGTGTTTTAACAAAATTAAAACGGAGTCATTACCTGTGGACTATTACTTCAACTCAAAGGCTTGGATGATCAGTGCCATTTTTGAGGACTTTCTTAAAAAATTGAACAGAAAGATGAAAGCACAGAAAAGGAAGATTCTGTTATTTATAGACAATGCACCATCCCACCCATCTATAGATTTGAGCAATGTTGAAGTAAAATTTCTGCCTCCGAATACAACTTCCTTAACTCAGCCAATGGACCAAGGAATCATTCAGGCGACCAAATTGAAATTCAGGAAACGCCAGGTAATCCATTGATATTTTTTTATTATTGAATTCTACGGAATATATTGTCACACATTTAGCCTTTATAAATCATCTAAATTATAATAGCCTAATCATCTTTATATTTTTTTTTGGATATTTTACAGATGGTCCATATGGTGAAGGAAGTTGATAAGTGTTCGACTATCTGTGGGTCAGACATCCTGAAAAAAATCACCATCCTTGACGCCATCCTCTGGTTCAGCAATTCATGGAATGAAGTAGAAAGTCAGACAATTGTTAAGTGTTTTGCAAAGGCCGGGTTCAAAATTAGACCTTCTATGGAATCATGTGAAAATGAAAACATCGAAAACCACAGTGATGATGATGATGATGCCGACGACGATGTGCCATTGGCAGCCATGAAACTTTCGCGAGAGTTATTTGACTGCGAGTTTCGTGAATTTGTTCATATCGATAATGAACTTTGTACATGTGACACCGAAACAACTGATTGGACAAAGCCTGCTTCAGAATTGCTGAAAGATTTCAGCCATGATGACCATCAATCTGACAGTGAAAGTGACATTGAGGAACAAGGCCTTTGTGAAAATGCATCCATATCGCTGGAAGATGCACTCAGCATGGTTGAGAAATTGAAACTGTTTAGTGCTAACAAAGGACATGCAGCCATGCTTCTAGATTTGGTTAAAATGGAAGAGTTTTTAACTTTAGAAACAGTGACAAAATGTAAGCAAGTGAAGATCGATGACTATTTCGGAAGCGTAACTAGGGATCAAGCTGAACTTTTACAACTTCCAATGTCTGAACATTGATTCTGTATATTTGACTGTGTCTATATATTTGACTGTGTCTATTATAGGGTTCATGTATATAATTATTAATATTGTTCTAATCAGCAAATTGATTTTACTAACATACATTGTATTTTAATTATTATTATTATTTTTTATAATTTGAAGGGTTGTATCATTTGAACTTATCCAAATTTTAAATCACATGTATCCAAATTTTGATAAATAATTTTTTTTAAATTATTTTAAATAAATTATTTGAATTTATCAATAGACATAATTTCATGTACTTGTGTTTTATTATTTTGTAATGTAAATGTTTCCTATATCTTGTACTATTTTAATAACAATATATAGTGCAATAAAAAAGTCCAAATGTACATGATGTGTCTTTGCCTGTTTTCGCCGATGAGTAATGATTCAATTAAGAGACCCACTGTCATATGTGACCTTTTTCGCTATCTCCCTTGGAAGGTCTCTTAAAACAATTTTGACTGTAGCATAGACTAACTAGTTACCTGTTTTTATTAAAAATAATTCAATTCATAATATTGTAAATAACACGTTATTCGATCCTTTTGACTTAACATCTTGTCAATAAAAATTGTTTAAATGAAAAAAAAACCCAGAATGATGGAGAGGATGAGATAAACACAAAAAACACATATAATGATGACAGGGTTAGGATTTCTTTAATTACTACATAATGAAGAAACCACGTAAAATATCTAAAGATTGCAAAATCAGCGCAAAATAGATACCAAAAAAAGTTTGGCACAGTACTAGAGCTACACATATATAATTTTTTAAAAAAATGCGTCCATTACAATTTTATCCCAGTACGTGAACACACACGACATTGTGAATATTGTAAGTACAAGACAATCTGTATTATTAACTCTTTAACAATTTCAATACGAGCATATAATAAAAGTAGAATTTCAATTTGCATGCACGTAAGAGAGGTCGATAAAGAACTTTTTTTCCTGTTTTAAGTAACGTGATATACATTGTTATTTCCAGTCTGACCATGGATGCATGCAGAGTGGTGGCAGTATATGGAGTACATATTGGACGGCAAGAAGAATTACTGTGGCCACAATTACAAAAAATTACTTTGTAGACTATATGCAGCGACATCGGCAGTGCAATTGTTTCTGATATTCTAAAAAACTCATGTAACCATTGATGATTTGAACTTATTTTATCATAAACAGAAGTCTTTGATCAATTTGACAGAATATGATAGAGTGCAACAAATTACGATGCAAAAGTACCATATCTTAAAGTCTTATATGATCTCATAATTGTGTCAGCTATAAGTGTAACCAGTAGATTCATATCTCCCACGACGTCGATAGAACACTGACCATGTTTGTTGAAATTCAACATTATAATAAACCAGTAACAAAGAAATGTTTTCTGCATACCGTTTACAGATCTTATAACTATATAACTAGCGTTTTGTCTTCCTGTAACCCGATATCACTCCATTCAATGGCAGATTTGGACAGCAGTATTTACAGAAGACGTCGACACTGCCACGTGCCCCTTCCTCTACGTCATCTTCCTCCTCGTCTGCTTCCTCGGCGATGATCAGTGGCTGAGTCTTTAGCGAGTTCACAGCCTTCGCGACACTGGCGTAGGTACGACCGTTGAGAATGAGACGGGCGTCATATGGGTCCGTATTCACGGCATTTATAAAATCGCTCTGTAAATAAACAAACCAATAGCGGTAACTCGGTGTAAATGAGAAAATTACCAAGGTTAGCCGATATTTTTTGAAGGTTTGTGCTGCATTTGAGCTGTTGTCAACAAAATAGTACAACAATCACATTCCACGCTCATGGATCATGGATACCTGACAGTGGCGTAGAAAGATGAAACGTCTTGGGGGGGGGGGGGGGGGGGGGGGGGGGGGGGGGGGGGGGGGGGGGGGGGGGGGGGGGGGGTCCTCAATATATTTTTTGTAACCCCCCCCCCCCCCCCCCCCGCCACACCTACAGGAGGAGATTAATTCAACTCCCAACCATACAATATATGCTTTATGTACATTTTATCTATATCTATAGACAGTGGGGTCGCTAAAAGGAAATTAACGAATACGCAAATTGGCCGAAGTAGCGTGTGAGCGTCGAAGGCGCGAGATTTTGGTGTTTTATTAGGGGTCTGACGGTGACCCCCGGGATTAGTTTTATGTATTTTGATGATTTTGCGATCGCCCGACAGCGCGAGATTTTGGTGTTTGGGGGGTCCGGGGGTCTCCCCCGGGAAAAAATTACGATTTAGAATGGCTTAGATGATTTTTACGATGCATTTTGATGAATTTGCGAACGCCCAAAGGCGTGAGAATTTGGTGTTAGGGGGGTCCGAGGGTCTCCCCCGGGAAAAAAATTACGATTTAGAATGGATTAGATGATTTTTACCATGCATTTTGATGAATTTGCGAGCGCCCAAAGGCGCGAGAATTTGGTGTTAGTGGGGTACGATTTAGAATGGCTGAGATGAGTTTTACGATAAAGTTTAATGATTATAAAGCGTTCTTAACATGGTAATTTTTCGATTTAAAGCTACCTGCATTTAGAAATGATAATTGTGTCGTCATAACATTATGCAACCCTACTCGATCTGAATATACCGGCTTCACACCATCGGCACATGGTTGTTCATAAAAAAATGAATTAATTGTCTCGCTAAGACATATAAACAAATTGATCTTTTAAGAGACATTTTTTTAAATAGCACATAGAATCCCTTGATGGACATTTTTAGTCTAGTTTGTGTGTATTGAATTTTCACTATTCAAGGTTTGACATTATGTGCTTGAACGTTTTAGGAAATGCGCCGCGCAGCAGAAAATTTTCTAGAATGAAGTACGAAAAATGTGTAGGAGGACCCTTTTTTCTTTCAAATAAGCATTTTTAGAAAATTTCAGTCGGCGAAAATGGGGGGGGGGGGGGGGGGGCAAAAAGACATGTTTTGCCCCCCCCCCCGTCCTGGGGAACGGGGGGCAGTTGGGGCAGCCCCTGCTTGATCTCTTGACTACGGATAAGCGATGTTTGAAAAATGACATGTATACTTCTATATTGTATTAATTGTACATGCATATATTATACCCATACGTATACCTACCAACATCTCCACGTGTTCTACGTTGTCCTCGTGCTTAACAGAGATCACAAAAGCACCAACAGTTGTCTGGCTCATTCTGGCAAAATAACCATAAAAGTAAACATCATAGACATTTTTATCATTAAATAAAATTTACATACATTTGTAGGCAGAGAATGCAACAGTTTCTAAACATAATTGGTTGTTTTAGGCAAAAATTATAGCAATCCTTATTATGTTTCGAAAAGTTCATCGATAACAATCTTCGAGCAAATTAGATTTAGCTGGATTAGTTGATAGAAGATGATATCAGAGCTACCCATGATAGAATATAACATAGTTTGACCTGTTCACCTCAAGAGAAAGAAACTGAACTATATGTGATAGGTACTTAATCAGAATTGATACATGACGAAATATTACCTGTAAGAGATATTACCAGACGAGATCATCCTGGTGCCGACATCACAAGATATCTGGGAGTTATAATTATATGTATTTTCCGTATCAATAAAGGTGTGGTTGCCATATTACAAAATCTTGAAGTGAAAATTGATTTACCTGACGAGGTATGTTCCGCAGAGCTGCGTCTTAAGGATATTTTCAGCATCATCTCTGGTCATTTCACCGGCGAACCAACTGCGATACAAAAATACATAAAGTACTTATTGCCATTGTAGTCTATTTATTTCTTTTCATGTCAGACGTAATTTTTGGTTTCATGAAAATTAATGTAAAATAAATGATACTTTAACAAACACAAAATACTTAGATACCGACATAATAACAAGAGGTCCAGATGGCCTGTATAGCTCATATGGGTATTGCAATAATTATGGCAAAATAATAAATTTCAAAGAGATTGAAGAATTTCAATAAATTTGCTTTATTTATCCTAATAGGCTTATGATGGCAAATAATTTAAGACCAAACATTGCTATACCATCGTCATATTTTATTACCTCTACTTTTCCTACTGAGCCCCACTCCGCATTTAGAGCCTCCATATTCATCATTTATATCAAATTTGTTAATTTCCTTTCCCCAAGTATATTTCTCTCAATGCATGCTGTCCTTTATGACCAGTAGCAATTTAATGGAATTATCTCTTTTGGGCCCCGCCCCTCATACCTTTGCGCGGTCAGAGCCAAGTTTTATACAGTTTCTGTTCCCAATTCCCCAAGGATGTTTCTGACCTTATTTTATTAAAATCCACGTACATCTACATGTACATGACAAATACTTTGGTTTGTTTATTTTTACGTCATATTAACAGCCAGGGTCATGTAAGGACGTGCCAGGTTTGTTGGTGGAGGAAAGCCGGAGTACCCGGAGAAAAACCACCGACCAGCGGTCAGTACCTGGCAACTGCCCCACATGGGATTCGAACCCGCATCCCAGAGGTGGAGGGCTTGTGGTAATATGTCGGGACATCTTAACCACTCGGCCACCGCGGCCCATACAAATACAAATTTAAGTGGGTAAGATATATATTAATTACTATTAAATTTCGCCAAACCACCCCTGGGGTAAGTGCTAAGATTTATACAAAATCCATTGCCCTTCCACTAAAGATGTTTCTGGCAAAATTTGGCAATCTGTGCATAAATCTATGACGTGTAGCAATTTAAATGGATTACCTCTATTTACTGCTTATTGGGCTCTGTCCCCTGAAGGGCTAGATCCACGTTTTGTACAAGCTGTTTTCCCCGTCCCCAAGAATATTTCTGGCCCAATTTGATAAAAATCCATTGATATCCATATGACTAGTAGCAAAATAGATTTAAGCAAAAGTTTGACGGACGAAAGGACGGATAGACGTAGACCGCGCCGTGACATACATGTAAGTTAAAATCAAATTCAACCAAAAAGCACAATGCTAACAGACTCATGGGATCCAGACGGTTAACATTGTCTGCATCATTGGGCGAAATTCTGGATTGAATAATGTTAAGGCTACAGTACCAAATGGAAATTGGGTTTCGACAACATATTTGAACGATATTTCATGAAGTAATGAACAACTCCGATATTTTATTAGGAAGAGAAGTAGAATATTTGATCAAACACTTTCAAAATCATCGTAAAAACTAAGGTCACCGCGTGGGGAAAAAGCCAAAAAGGATCAAAATATTAACAAAGCAGAGACTTGATAAGGAACTTACCATAGTTTCTCTTTCCTCTTTTTGTCCTTTACAACACTGGATTCCTTAATATTATGAATCTGCAACATTTTGTTTCGACAATTTCATTTAAATACCAAACACTTTTAAACGATAAGGGTTGTAGTGTTTTCCCATTAACAGTTCAAATTACATTTGTTTAAAGGCCTATTAGCAATACCCAGAATTTCTATAAAACATTACTGTAGTATACTTGAAGGCAAACTCTTTAAAGCGTTTAATTGATATACATGTATGGTATAGATAATAGATAAAAATATATTTCATACTGAATTATATTCTCAACAAAACTGGAAGACGTATCGCTATTGCCTCTGTTCTGTTTACAAAACGTGTTTTCATAAAAACGTTGACCTCAGTCTAGTTAAATAGGTCTATACTGACCTGTTCCAGTAAGACACACTCCTTCTTTCTCACTGGTCCTAAGTATTTGACTAGACGTGCGAAATTCTTATATTCAACAACCGCCGTTTCATCTGTATAAGTTTGAAATAAATAAAATGTTTAAATACGTCTGATATTACATATATACAGACAAAAAGACAAACATATAACAACAGTCGTTTTGATACCGAGTTTATCGAATTCTAACCATTTCAATGGGATCTTATTTTCTTGAAATTCGTGGAACCATAGTCTAAGTATAGTATAGGACAAGTCTAAGTATAGTATAGGACAATCGGAATACTTAATAGATCTGTGTTTAAGAAATAATTTTACTACATAAATTTTCATTTAAGGTTTGAGTTGTTATTAGCTGGTGTAAAACAGGGACTAGTTAAACGTACATTTGTAGGATGCAGTCCGATAGGAAGCTATCATAGGACGCTGTGTATCAGTGTGAATGAAAGGATATTAGATAAGGCCAGGGTTGTGGCAGCAGAAATATAGTTCATATCCTAACAGTGATTAACATTAATATACGCTAATCAATGCGATTGCGATTTTGGCTGTAAGAAGAAGGTAGATCAGATATGTAGAGTATACATGGTCAGTGTCTTAAATTTATAACGTGAGAGGAGTGCATGTATGGAAAGACAAAAGTGAGAGCCTTTCCTTCCAACCCGAACCAAAAATTATAGCTTTTATTTTAACACACTGACCATACATATATTTTATTATGGAACATTGAAAAATTGAAATTAACGTGTACAAATATTTATCAAGAAATAAACGGATAGAAACACAAACAACAGCGCGCTATGTTGAAATATCTGGCGAAAAATGCCGTTCATACACCAGTGAACAACAGAAAATAACTATAATTTCTTATCTTTACATTTCGACATGTTTTCCGTAATTGTACTTTTAATCACAATGAGATATTCATTAATTGTTTCACGCTATACGCAAGGTTGGAACAGCCCTTGAACTGACTGAATAATGTTCAAATTGTATATTCATTACAATTGGACCTTTGAGAATGGTTAATTAACAAAAGTTGAAATTAAGACACAAAATGTGAGTTTATGCCGAATTAGTCCCTTGATCTCATTCACCGCCTATGTATTCGCACGTCTCAAAGTGACACTCATACAAAAATGAACGCCGAATTCTTTGGTAACGCAATATAGCAAACACACAACGGAAATTTAAATATATATAATTAACAACTGAAGGCAAATCATATACTGGACGTTGTGTGGAACACCGAGAGACTCCTTTGAATGTATAAACGCCTATGATTTAGTTATGTTTTACCTGTTGATTGTGCCAACGATATTTTCCTTTTATCATGTGGATGAACATTTATTTGCAACAAATGGAAAACAAATGGAAGTAAATGTAGCACAATTTTCAGAGATGATAGTGAAGAATGATGATGTTGGATGATATGATGATCATGGCGATAATGATGATGATGGTGATTATGCACTCACCTGCTAAACTGACTTTAAGAAGAGTTTTCAGGAGATTTAATACTTTGGAATCCTTGAGTAACTCTTCAGCCTTTGAAAATTCTTTCATTGATGTGATGAATTTCTCAAAAAACTGAAATGATGCTTAACATTTAGGACAATTATGCTAGCATTATCAACGCTCAATATAAAAAATGTAGTTCCTATTTAAACAGTACAAAGATCAAGAACCTACAATTAACTTAGTAAAAGTTAAACTTTACCTAAACCTTAATCATTCTTTGCTCGACTGCTATAAGTTTTTTTATTTCAACAAATTTTACATAATGTTGCAGTCAAAAGAATTGAATAACAAGCAAAGCCTTATAAATGCTTTCCTGATGTGGATATTAGTAGGTTACAACATTTTGAAATGAATAATTATATAACAAAAACATAGAAAAGGTAACTAATTACAAATGTAGGTTATATATACATCATCATCGATACTCCAGGGGTTCCGATCACTTACGATCTCTACATCCCTGGACTATCTCATAGTAAAACTGGAGGCAACACAACAGAACAGGTAATTTAGTCCTTTGATGTACATGTACATCAAAAGAACCGTACGTATAACGGTACACTGTGGTTGACTGTGTGGCTTTGAAGTTGGGCTTCGCTCTCTCTGTAGTCTTTAGAGAACGTTTTTGCATGCCTGTGATTGGGTCAGATTTGTTCCCCTGAGCTGCCTTCAATTTTGCTATGAGATAGTCCAGGGACGTAGAGATCGTATGTGATCGGAACCCCTGGAGCATCGAGAAGTATATACATATTACATAATTACATACATTCGCACGCACACCATTACACACATATTATTGATGTACAGACCATAACCCATTGTCGGTTACCCACGTTAATCAGCCTACGGTCTGATACTGTGGGGTTACATAATGCGAGTCGTGACGTTCTCCTGAAAAAGTCTTTTCGGAAATTTCGACCAATCAAAATGAAGCTTTTTTAACGCTTTGGGAGAAGGATAAAAACCAATATGGCTACATCTATTGATTATGAAGAGTGTACGTTAGATGTGAAGCGGAAAGAGTTCAAGACTCAAGCAATTGATGCCTTTATTGATAAGAAAGTGTTTGCTTCTATGTATTTGTCTGGTGATAGTAAAATCTTGGTTTACCAAGCGTTCCCGTCGTTATACCGTAAGGTGAAAGGCGACTCATACGGTGTGATAGTCGTGTTGCCGTTAAGATAATGAAAGAACAATGTTACTTTATGAGTTATTGTGGTGTAAGTGGTCGATCTATTTAGACATAAAACGCCGATTCCAGGGTATTAACGGAAAGTAGTGGAGTTTAGACACTGGATTTCCGATGGTAGCCATAACCATCCTATCTGATTATTTCGGACCTGTGTATGATTATATCAATTACATGTTAATTAGATATCTAAATCATTAATAAGTAATTGTTATAGTAAAGTTAAAAGAATCACAGACTAATTAATCAAAAATTAGTTAATTAACACACAATCACCTCATTTTTTCAATTAGGTATTCAAGGATTATACTATATTAGTAAGTTAATCTTACAGTTAGTACAGCGACTTAAATTTTGAAAATGTTAAATCGTTTGACTTTCCAATGAAAAGATAAATATCATTAAAGGCACAATATTATAAGTTTTCGGGTTTTTTTTGTAATCACAAACATTTAGTAATTACAAGAAAATTCCCATTATCTCTCTGCATAAAATGTTGACTTAAGCCATGTGAGACGCTTCGGAAATTGTCGTGATCCGATCGACTGCACGGGAAAAACAGATACAAAAATAGAAGGCAAGAAGATGGCAGAAAGTATTAAATCAGCTTTCTCGAACTTCTTGATGTTACAAAACTTGGGTTTAGATCAATCAATTAATTTCACACATTCACAATTATCAACAGTGTTTCCATTTTTTTTTACATTTATCGTTAGTTGATTTTATTGTTGACAAATAGGACCATGTCTGATTTTAAATAATCTCCAAATAATGATATAAGTAGCATCGTCAGCGTGTCTAATGCCACGAGCAGACGATATCATATGTCGCCATCGATACGTTTTGTTAATATATAAAAAAACGTCCGATAGAAACGACGTTATTTTACACGTACACGTTGTTTATCTTAGCGTGTGGTATATTCTGGGTGTAGGTAAACGTTTAAATTACATGTACACGTATGGCTATCTAAACCTCTCTACATGTGGAGTTTAAATATATATATACATGTATGTCCTTAATCGGCCGCTAGTTCAAAGGAAATCACACATATTAACATGTTTACAGATTAAATGCTTAGTAACCAGTATTCATAATAATCATCAAGCACAGAAGTGATATTATCCCTTTATTACGCATCAAACTTAATCTAAAAACCTGATTGCTCTACACGTCGATAACATTCAATCAACATCTATGAAGTTATCTCTCCAGTAGTTATTTAACTGCAAACAATATGACAAATTCTAAACAGATTACGGCAGTGACAAAGATATACACTACCTTAATATGACAACCAGAATCATCCAACCCCTTTCTCGGAATACTTTTCCAGAACTCAATAGATTCCTGGGACGGGAGCTTTGAAGCTATCAACGAACATTCATCACCTGAAACGGAAGTTAAAGATTAAAGGATACTTCCTAGTCCCATCTATATTCTACCTTCCAAAACGACCCGAACATAGATGAGACGATTCTAACAAGGTCTAACGTTATATATATTTCCCCCCAAATCCTGTCTAAATTTAAGCGTGAAGAAGAAGAAACCAAATACGTTAACTTTACTTACAGTCGTAATCGGGGCATGTCGATGCTGTTCCGAAGGACGACCCAAGGTCACTGGGAACAACAACAGCATGACCTTGCTCAAAGGTGTCGACTTGTTCTTGTACCTGGAAATCTATTACTTCCTTCAATTGTGTATCAGCAAGGTCCCCATTTACTTCAGAGGGCATCGCTTGGGGACCAAAAGTCGAACATTCTGGAGTACTATTTGACTGAAGGCAGTCTCCAGATGGATAGTCCTCGTTGCTTCCTATGCAACACGTAGGTATCCTACTCAAA
The DNA here is from genome assembly GCF_041381155.1 of Argopecten irradians. Taxonomy (NCBI): domain Eukaryota; kingdom Metazoa; phylum Mollusca; class Bivalvia; order Pectinida; family Pectinidae; genus Argopecten; species Argopecten irradians. The sequence continues at coordinate 44,801,287 of NC_091134.1, read as the reverse complement.
TCGTTCGTAGTAGAAAAATCATTTGAATTGATCACAGTCCAGCTCTGTTCGTGGCTAGATGTTCCTGATTGATTATCTTCAGGTTCATCATCATTACTTTGCTCTCCGAATCCGTCATGCCGCCCATCTTGGTGGGCCATATCAGTTGTTTAGTGTCGATAAAACATCACAGTAAATGACGTCTGTTGTTTAGTGTCGATTAAACATCACGGTAACTCAGGTCTGTTGTTTAGTGCCGATTAAAAGTTCACAGTATATCACATATGTTGTTTAGTGCCGACTAAACATCCCAGTAACTCACGTCTGATGTTTTGTGCCGATTAAACATCACAGTAAATCACATCAGTTGTTTGGTGCCGATTAAACATCATAGTAAATCACGTCTGTTGTTTGGTGCCGATTGAACATCACAGTAAATCACACATCAGTTGTTTGGTGCCGATTAAACATCATAGTAAATCACGTCTGTTGTTTGGTGCCGATTGAACAACACAGTAATCATTAAACAACACAGTAAATCACGTCAGTTGTTTGGTGCCGATTAAACAATAACAATCATTTAGTAAACACAGTAATCACTCTGTTGTTTTGTGCCGATTAAACAACACAGTAAATCACATCAGTTGTTTGGTGCCGATTAAACATCATAGTAAATCACGTCAGTTGTTTAGTGCCGATTAAACAGCACAGTAAATCACGTCTGTTGTTTAGTGCCGATTGAACATCATAGTAAATCACATTAGTTATTTAGTGCCGATTAAACAACACAGTAAATCATGTCAGTTGTTTAGTGTCGATTAAACTATTTACGTGGACACCGTAGTATGGCCAAATAGTTATGTGTATCCTGTCAACACAAATGTAGGACATATACCTGGTAATTAGTACCTTATAACATCATAACGGGCATTTAGTTATCTGGCACAGACTGGACCATATTGATTAATGTAGTTATTTAACATTCGAGCGTGTAATATCAGTTGATTATCAATGTTATTCCTTCTTATTTTTACACTCGAATTTTATTCCGCGGGCCTTACGGCTATAAACATGTGATTTCTCAATTATTAAAAGTCAACATCACATCGATGACCACTCAGGGATATAAACATCATACATGTAATTGGCAAATGTTAAGTTGTATAAACATGTGTGAGCTGCGTCACTTGATAGTTATTATGTAAACATCATAGTGGACCATATCAGTTTTAAAACGCTCAAGTACTCTATTTTTTAAATGTCAGTAAGGTTTGTAAATCCTCTATTGTTAAAATCGAAACAATTTTATAATTGGACTTGTTATTATGTAGTCGATGAAGTCAATTCTTTTTTTATGACGTTCTTTATTTTCTAACAATTTATCTGGTTATATTTACTTCTTATATATCACAATTTGCATATCTGGGAAATATTTTTTTTTGTATTCAGTTCGTACTTCTCGGGAAGGTTTAATGGAATGTTGCCTAACAGGAAGAATTAATTGACAATGACAGTTTTGCATTGATATTTGAATGAAGTTCATACATCTTCGAAGATTTTACCAAATTATTTATATAGCTAATTTAAAGTAATTCAACTTAGTTTTGGAGTGTTTGTTTTCTTCGACGAAAATATAAATGATTGAACCTGGAAGTGCCTTATACCATGGAACACATTGATTGACATGTCTAAACAAGTCTTTGTTAGTTGATGTTTTGTTTGAAATTCAGAACATTCCACAAATAATTACGCGTCATCAAAATCTACCAAAATCAACAGATTATTACACAACCCTTACACTCTCATTTGTTTAGTATATGAAGGCGAATGTCCTATTTCTTAAGATAAATGGACAAAATACAGTGACATTCTTTCTACAGAAAAAAAATCTTGAGTTCATTAGGTACATACACACACCACCCTATAACAATTAGGTATGTCTGTTTAAAACATATGTGTACTATCTGTCGTCTGCTCTATATGAAGTTTGATCAAGGCTGAGTTATTTTCATTTTCCATATACAGAGTGGCCTACAGATATTCCGTCATATTATGTTCTAGAAAACATATAGCTGGTAACTGCATAACTTACCTGTTACAAATGTATAACATATAGAGGTAAATAATATCTAGAATGTGATTATAATCGGTCTGTAATCCTGTTTTACCCTCTGTTTATAGCAAATGTAACGTCACTGACACGTGTGTACGAGCCACAATAGACATTGTATACACAACGAAGATGTCCTCTCCTGCTCTGGTGATGTATTAAGACAATATTGAGTTACTAAAATGCTGTAATCCATTTATCAGCTAAAATGCTGTAATCCATTTATCAGCCCTAGTCTTTACATACAAACAGCATTATATTGTACATACCTGGACGTCAGAACGTATTTGCCGTAAAACATGCAAACTGGAAATAGGAAAACCCGCTCCGGGGGATTCCTGCATACCAAAACCAGCTACCGAGAGAATGCAGTCGTCTGCTTCTGTAACAGAAAAGATATCTTCTCCTGGATTATACACAATGCTTCGTTTATAATTAGCGATGACGTGTATTCAAAGAACAGTGATCAATTCTTGGTATCAGAATAAACACAGTGAGGTAGCGGATAGGCGCCACCCCTTTGTACATTCATCGAAATGCTGTTCATTGAAGGGATTTAAATACTACAAAATGCACCATTTAAGATAAATATGCGCTAGATACATAAATGCGGTGTTGAAACGTAGTTGATATTTTTAGCAATACATTATAAGCGAATCAAGGCACAATCAGTTAGTGCAATGTATGACTGCACAACCATAATAACGGTCCCCAAACCCCGAAATTTACTTCACATTAAAAAAACCGAATATGCATGCATGGATTATATTTCAACTTTTAAAATAAGCCTAGTAGACATTGATTTAATTTGGGTGAGTCACTATTCCCTATTCAAATGTAAAAGACATACTATATTAATTAATATATTTTATTATGTTGTTTTATTTGTTTTTGAAACATAATTATGCAGTATACTTGTGTAACCTACACCCAATGTGCATTCTACTACTGTTGGGTTACTACGACCTTTACTTTAAGGTCAAACGTAAAATGGCGAGATTTTACATCAATGTTATTTCGGCTCTTAGGGGATAGGGGTCGCGGTGGCCGAGTGGTTAAGATGTCCCGACATATTACCACAAGCCATCCACCTCTGGGATGCGGGTTCGAATCCCATGTGGGGCAGTTGCCAGGTATTGACCGCTGGCCGGTGGTTTTTCTCCGGGTACTCCGGCTTTCCTCCACCAACAAACCTGGCACGTCCTTACATGACCCTGGCTGTTAATAGGACGTAAAACTAAACAAACAAAACAAAACAAACAAACAAATCTTAGGGGATTTGTGAAAACTTCAGAGCACCCGAATCACTCCTAGACGGTTAGGAAATACCTAGTTTAATTAGGCACAAAATGAGGGAATCAGATAGTGGAAAACATCATTTGTTGTTGTTATCAGTTGATCATTTCGTATAAATCCTATTCAATGGCCAAATTGGCAACGTGAAGTTAGCACCGTATTCGGGATTCGGTATTCGGGATTCGAATAACGAATCCAGTGCCAGCACCTTATTCGGGATTCAAAAATTAACTAATAAATAAGAATTTCAAGACATAAAAAACAGATCGAAACATAATTTCACAACCTCAAAAAAACCTGATACTTCGATAAATTGTTTTGATTTTGAATAACGAATCCGGTGCCAGCAGCGTAATCGGGATTCGGGATTCGGGATTCCAATAACGAATCCGGTGCCAGCACCTTATTCGGTATTCAGTAACATGTATATAGACCTAATTTATACACTTGAAAATCGTAAAACACCTCCTGACATCGTATTTTGGTATACAGTTTGAATAACGAATCCGGTGCCAGCACCGTATTCGGGATTCGGGATTCGGGATTCCAACAAGAAATCCGGTGCCAGCACCTTATTCGGGATTCAAAAATGAACAGATATAACAATTTCGACACATAAAAAACAGATCGAAACATAATTTCACAACCTCAAAAAAAAAAAAAAAAAAAAAAAAAACCGTAATACTTCGATAAATTGTTTTGAGTTTGAATAACGTTTGAATTCTACAGAGACTGTGTGAATTCCACCATGCAATCATAAGGCAAGCTTCCCATGACAGCATACTGCAGTAAAGGGAATGCAACATTTTATTGGTCAAAAGGAATATTGTTCAATAAATAGGAATTTTATGAATGGAAGTTTAAATTATAAATGAAATGGTTTAAGAGGTCACCACTAGATGTCATTGTAGGGCAAGTCCTACTCAGTTCTACACATCTAGGTAAACCGGATAGCATTAATACAAACGCTAGTCGCGTTGTATTAATAAATATCGAAATACGATGTACAGATGTGTTTTACGACTTTCAAGTGTTTAAATCATGTCTATATATGTGTTACTGAATACTGAATCCCGAATCCGGTGCTGACACCGGATTTCTTATTCGAATCCCGAATCCCGAATACGGTGCTGGCACCGGATTCGTTCTGAATACCGAAATACGATGTCAGGAGGTGTTTTACGATTTTCAAATTTTTAAATGATGTCTAAATACATTGTACTGAATGCCGAATTAGAAGTTGGCACCGGTTTCATTATTCGAATCCCGAATCCCGAATCCCGAATACGGTGCTGGCACCGGATTCGTTATTCAAACTGAATACTGAAATACGTAGTACAGATGTGTTTTACGGCTTTCAAGTGTTTAAGTCATGTCTATATACGTTTTACTGATTAACGAATAATGTACTGGCACCAGATTTCTTATTGGAATCCCGAATCCCGAATCCCGAATACGGTGCTGGCACCGGATTCGTTATTCAAACTGAATACCGAAATACGATGTCAGGAGGTGGTTTTTTTTACGATTTTCAAGTTTTTGAATGATGTCTATATACGTTGTACTGAATGCCGAATTAGACGTTGGCACCGGTTTCATTATTCGAATCCCGAATCCCGAGACCCGAATACGGTGCTGGCACTGGATTCGTTATTAAAACTGAGTACTGAAATACAATGTTCGGATGTGTTTTACGGCTTTCGAGTTTTTTTGAGGCTGTGAAATTATGTTTCGATCTGTTTATTATGTCCTGAAATTCTTATTTATTAGTTATTAGTTATTGGAATCCCGAATCCCGAATCCCGAATACGGTGCTGGCACCGGATTCGTTATTCAAACTCAAAACAATTGATCAAAGTATTAATTTTTTTTGAGGTTGTGAAATTATGTTTCGATCTGTTTATTATGTCCTGAAATTCTTATTTATTAGTTAATTTTTGAATCCCGAATAAGGTGCTGGCACCGGATTCGTTATTGAAATCCCGAATCCCGAATCCCGAATACGGTGCTGGCACCGGATTCGTTATTGGAATCCCGAATCCCGAAACCCGAATACGGTGCTGGCACCGGATTCGTTATTCAAACTCAAAACAATTGATCGAAGTATTAAATTTTTTTGAGGTTGTGAAATTATGTTTCGATCTGTTTATCATGTCCTGAAATTCTTATTTATTAGTTAATTTTTGAATCCCGAATATGGTGCTGGCACCGGATTCGTTATTCGAATCCCGAATCCCGAATACGGTGCTAACTTCACGTTGCCGTGTAAATTAGTGTTTGGTGATTTCATTGTATGTAGTGTATAACTGAATGTTGTTGACAAAACAGATGTCAAGCAAATCATATTATCATACTACCTAAAGCTGTGGCGTAATTGTAATTCCTGTAGAAGTGACCTCATGATTTTTACTGGAAACGTTCTCATATGTGAATAAATCAGATCGTTTATAGCTTTGTATTATTTAAAAGGAGCATGGTATGTAACAATTGTTAGTGAATATGATTTCTCATTCGGTTGAATAAGTCGTTAGATACGGTTAGTGAACGATAGATTGTAGAAACTTTTCACTCTAATAAAGACCGCAATAACAATGGTACAATGACTAGTATATACTGAACTTGTAAAGAGTGTAAAACTGAAGCTATACTTAAGGCGTGTTTAACATAATTAAAAGATATTAAAGCATTGAACGTCTTTCAGTTGGCATTCATAGCCAATATGAATGCAAACTGGACAGAGGCCAATTCCACGAAGCGCGTTACAATGCTTATATTTACATTTGGTTACAATTTTATGATGAAATCCCAAGGCATTTTGCATCTATAATGAGTTAATCATTCGTTATCGTCATGGATGGAACAGCCATTTGAACAGCCGTCTTCCGTGATCGCTGGCACGACAATTGTGACGTCACAATGACAATGACGTCATAATAAGCGCTTGAAGTTCATTGTCTATATGACTGCCAACTGCGCTTGGTAAGGTTACATAGTGGGACTGCAGTGAAAATGTAAATATTAGGAAGTAATTAGTGTGATCTAGTGGATGATAGTCGGGACTTTTAGAATGGAAATCTAGAACACACCATTCAATAACACCGCATTGTATATCCGTCTATGATTATTTCAAATCGGTTTGTACAATATTACTACTGGTTTATGGCATTATTTCACTCTTATTTATTTTCATAAAATGATAGATGTCGATCGTAGATGTCAATATTTCTATCACTAATACTTACCAAATGATGAACTAAAAGGCCATTATTAGATATTTGATACCACACTTAGCAAACTTAAATGCATTGACTCATTTACTCATTTGCAATCATGTTACACCTAACTATACCGGTACCGTTGTATACCACGGTCAATTAAACAGACAGCTAGGCTAGGTCATTACGTTTATTGAACACCAGTAAGACGGATTTAAAACAGGGAGTGACAATGTAAAGAAGCGGTTTGTCAACATGGCGCTGAATGTAATTATTTATATTCATTTGTTAGGATTGACAGGTAAGTCATTTACATTGTATTCAATTATGAGAGTAGATTTATATAATCATTATGAAATCTAAAAAAAAAAATATGATAAAGTAAATTGTTCCTCACGCAAAACGATATAAATCGCTTGTTCACCCCAAAAAATAATTCCTTGCCGAATATCATACTCCATGTACATGTATAAGTTAACCATCGCGACTTCGACTCGGGAACAAACCTTATATCTTGTTGTCCAAATGTTGATCATACTAACGGGACATCGCGGCAAAACATCCCAACTGACCATGGACATACATTTTGTTCCTTTTTCCGATATACTAGTCGTTGATCAGGCTTTATCATACATAGTTAGTTTTACCGGGAAGGGGGAAACAAAAAATATTTACAAGAAGTAGCCTCAACATATGTAAATTAACGTAAAGGAGAAAAACTAAATGTTTACAACAAACATTTGGACAGATGAGATTATTTAATGTGTTGCAACTGAAGCTTTTTTGTTTGAATACACTTACTTGAATATTTTTTCCTATCGAGGATGAAGTTTAAATTTGACTAAAAAATTACCTCTTAATCCCGTCTTATTCTAGAGTTATCTCCCTTGCACGTCGATTGTGACATCATTACTTTATGAGCAAAACTAATGTCGTTTTCTCTCAAGTAAATGACATTACACTCATAAAAAATGAAGAAACATTCAGCACCTAGATCTAATAGCAAGTGCAGTTACTTTAGAATTTGAATACAGAATCGACTAACGGTATTGTATTTCCTACCAGTCACAGGTGTCAATGAATGTTGTGTCGTGAGGTTTATTGGAGACGCGACTAATGTAACGTGCCGGGGATGTGGACTTGACGCTGTCCCACAGGATTTACCTGTCAACGTCACATAACTGGATCTAAGCATCAATGACGTCACCATATTGCAAGCAAAATCATTTATTTATATGCCGAATCTACAGTCGCTGAAACTGGACTCAAACGGCATGAAAAACATTTCATTGGGATCATTTGACGGTCTCGCTAGCCTTCGTTATCTCAGCCTTAGTCATAATAGACTTGATAGTTTGTTAAACGTGAAAGCATTCAAACCTCGAAGTCTTGTGACTGCATCAGAATTATTTCCATATTGATAAAACCTATCCGGCCAAGACTCTGTCCTATATCACTAACATTGAAACAATTGATATTGATATTTTTCAGCATTTCGATTTTGGCCGTCCTTTTCTGCGCTTGCGTAAATTGGCGTCTTCAAACTTGCACGGTATAGAGAGATGTTCCATGCGTAATTCATCCTTCATGGGATTAAGCAAATCAGAAATAAAAAATCTCACTATAGAATAAAAAATTAGCTATATAGAGGAGTACGCATTTTCCCCATTAAGAAACCTTACCGTACTGAACATAGATTCCAAAATGACTTTAGGCGTCCGCGAAGTTTTCCAAGCTTTATATTGGTTACAGAATCGAACTATGGAACCGAAAAGGTCTACTTACAATTACCGGAAGTATGAAAGTCCGGTTAATCTTTTGGAAGCTGACATAATTTTTCTTAAGTCAATCTGTGTCAGGCGGCATTATCTAGTTAGAAATTCATTGAAGTATGTTCGCTTGAGTACAGCTTTAATGTAGGTTAGCATAAAAAGTATAGAGGTTTTAGATGTTTCAAGTTCCAAGTTCACATATTTTGGTGGACTGTCTCTGCTACTGCCACTATTTCCAAGTCTTTACTCTCAAAAATGATATCCCTAGTCGTTCAAAACGGTCGTTGTTTAACTAACAATCAAACCTATCTTACTTTATCTTACTTAGTTGTTACAGTTTATTAATATGAGTCATAATAACATACGTATCTATAATGAAAACTTACATGCTGCATCTAACAATTCTCTAAAAGTTCTTGACATCAGTCATCAGCGTAAAGATTAATACAAAATAACTATCCATGGCAATGAACTCGTTGGTCTAGAAGAACTATATGTGTCCGGTATGAATTGTACCCACGTCAGATTTATTGAAATGACCCCTATGGAAAAGTTATCCAAACTTGATGCCAGGCAATTTAATTTAAGAAGCGATTTCCTCTTACTGAACTCAACTTCGGTATTCAGAGGACTCTCAAATCTTATATATTTGGACTTGTCAGACATCCACCTCAACCATTGGAGTTCATTATTGTTTAATGACCAGAGACAATCCTTGAATGTTTTACTCATCTCACAGAATGAGATAAACGTGTAAGATATCAGTAATAGCGCCCTTACAACGCTAACGCTATCGGACTATGAACTCTTAGAGAAGTTAAAACAAAGATCGCCAAAAATACTTGTCAATCTTCACGGTAACCCACTAGTGTGTAACTGTGATGATTTGGAATTTCGCTGGATGGTAAGGACCACATTACTTATGGACAAAGATATTCTCCCATACTTCACAGGGATATCCCGTGGTTGCTAGGGAAAGATATCTCTATCTTACCCAGGGGGTGTAAGACAGCTCACACGCGCTAGACAATGACGTGACGTCATCAATACATGCGGCGTAACTGCGCCGCGCATTGTAGATGACGTCATCAATGTTGACGCATAACGACGTTCCTGCGATAAAATCTTTCACGAGGGTTGAGATATCCCTGTCCACTTCACAGACCCATTTAAGATTCTATTAATCTACGATGTGTCACATCGTTAGGTGACTCAATCACGATCAAACGTCTACAAGATAACATTGATAAACTACGAATCTGGTGTCGACAGTCATTTGAGGGTGAATTGCACACCATGCCTTCATATCGTATTCGGACAAGGATCGAAATTGGTTACGAAAACACTTTGTGTCGTATTTAGAGGAAGAGGGAATCTCATTCATGTGTGCGGACAAAGATTTTAAACCCGGAAAGGATATTGCTTCAAACATCCTGGACACGATAGATCTTCGTTATAAATTTGTGTTCGTGGTAAGCTATGGATTTCTGAACAGTGAATGGCCAAAGTATGCTATTCAAGTTGCAAGTGGTAATTCCTTTAGAAAAGGAAGAGAGACAATGAACATTGTCATCCTTTAAGATGATATTTAATTATCAGAGCTTCCAATACTACTGCGGGAAAAAATTGGAGAACGTTAAATGTTTACGGTAGCAATTTGATAAGTCAACATGCCAGGGTGAAGATGGTGAGAACGTTTCAATAAAAACTAAAAGGGAAAAAATAAAGAATTAAAGAAATTGAAGAAATTATCAAAATATATTCTAAATGGAATCCCCGAACTCCAACCAGTTATTGAAACAAAAGTGTAAATTTAAGAAATGAACGTGGATCTGGCAATGGCAACGTATGGCACATTGTTAATGCCACTAATGTTACCTTAAATTGTGGTGTTATATACAGAAATGGCCCAAGCTGCTTCATCTTACTTTGTAACAGATAGTTTCTGTACAGTATTATCCTAGCAATGGTACCCAATGTAGTTAATACAACTAGTGCTACCTCAATAATTATTTGTAAATACCTTTGACTTTCAAAATATATATTTTTCAAAAGTATAATTTTATAGTAAATGTTATATTGTTTATGTATATTTTTATCAATGTTTGTACATATGTAATATATTTCATTTGGATATAGATATGAGTAAAATGCCATGTCAGCTTATCAATTAATTAATAATATATATCCATATGTATTGTTCTGATTGGCATATATATAATTCTGATCAAAAGGGGGATTATCTCCTGAATGTTTGTGGATCTACTAAAGATGTCAATTATTCTAGATATCAACGGAAATCATAAGATATATTTATACATAACTTAACTTAATTAGCCATCTTTGATAAGGTTCCGTAAATTTGAGACCGTCCCTTATCTAACATAACTAGATTAATGTCTTTGCAATTAACATGTCTATCCATAAATGAAGATCAAATCTTTCTGTATTTTATCATAATTAAGAGATTCGGTGATGATATCATAATAAAGATGTTACGTCATTACCTTAAATTCTCATCGGTATTACTTTAATCATTTAGATATGTTAAGAAATTTTTGTCTTTGTAAAGTTTCTATAATTTGTAGTTCGGTAATTTATTTGATTACATATAATTAAGATTTTACTGTTGAGAAACCCTCATTGATGACTCGGATGTAAGAAGATGATAAATTGCAACAAATCGCTGCATTAACTCGCCGGAAATTAAGTTGTCTACGAGTTGATTAATATTTATTTTTTCAAATACAAAAATGTTTTTGCAATTAATTCCCAAATTTTCACAACATCGAAATATTAAGGATTATATTATCATAAAGACAATAATAACAAAATTAGTATGAATTTAGCTATTAAAGTTAAAATACATATTTCAAATATATATCTTTAATCATAAAAAGAGCGGATAATCTCCCTTGGACTGCTTGTACATTATAATTACATTCATAAGCAAGTATGTATATAATTACAGAAACACTTTCACGAAAGCAGGGTTAAAGAATGGTAGTTTTATGATAAGGCAGATGACTCATGGTGATCATGTAGATGGGCGATTCAATTTCTTCAAGTTCTAATATTAACTGATTGTATCTATTTTGTTTTGTGAGAGAATTGATCTGCAAGTTCACAAAAAATGTCTAAAAAAAGATTGATAATGATTGTTGAAAATAATAGGTATCGTGTATCTTTAAAATGCATATTCATTGTAATGAAACATTTTCTGTACAGTGCGTTAACTTATGGTAGGGTTCATTTTAAAATAGTGTTCTTTTCCTTGAATAGGAAACAAACAGAAAATGACCTACTTGAAAAATTAAAAGTGGTTGAATTTTTCGACATTTTGATAAACGAGGCATAAACAACATTGTTACTTGATATGACCATTAAATGAAGTATTTGGGATAGGCTAAAGATTAGGTAACGTCAGCTTACAGGTGATTGTAGCACGTCCACAATATGATATCATGGTTACCAATACCATGACGTTGTAACAACAACGCCATGATGCAACGACAGGAACACAATGGCGAAGAAAATCAAGGCACATCACAATTTGTTTTCTTTATGTCTCGCAAGCCTGGGTTTTGATTATAGATGCATTCGCCTTTTGAGTTTGCAAATGTGCTTGTAAATTATCTTGTTTAATAACATTGTACTCTTCACTGCCACTAAACACTATGTTATAACGCATATTAATGTTCCTTCGTGTCTTTGTTATAGTTTCAAATTATTTAAGAATTCACCTTTTCGCGATCAAATATAAACACAATTTTTCGTGAAACATTTAAATTCGCGTTTGAGCTCTTTCGCAAAATTATGCGAATATTTGTATATCGCAAAAATAAAGTATTTTACAGTATATAGCATAACTAATGTCATTTCTGTGTTATCAAAACCATAGACGTAATGAAGTAATAACACATTTCATGATGGTAGTCAGCCTGTCTATATGACGTCACTTCTAGTCCTATTTAAAACAAAATATGTCATTGCTTTTCACGTGAAGCTTTTCTTCCAGCTGTTATACATACTATTAAGAGTAGGACACACACATTGATTGTCTTTAGAATAAAAAACATAAAAAAAAAGCAAAATGATAATAATACTAACCCGTTAATATATGAACTAAATACAACTTTCAATTTATTGTGTATTTTTTTTCAAGATAAATATTTATTCAAACTTTCATAATAGTTCGATTATTTTTTCTATTTTCCTAATAATGAATGCAATATTGGGAAAAGACGTTTTAATGTGTTTTAAGAGAATAATAAAATTCAATGTAGCATTTTTATATATGTAACAGGAATAGTTTTAGTGGAAATTTATGTACATGTATGCAATAAGCTCGACTCGTTATTCTTTTCGTACATACTTTATGATTGACTGCTCATATTTCGTTGAAATTAAAAATATCAAAACCCATCCTTTTCTTTTATCATTTATAAATTAATCCCAATGCCATTGATTAACTGAAGTTCTACCTTAGATGTGTTTATCATTGACTTTAAGAAAACAATATTGGCGGGGTCCAAACGATGATAGTCGAGACTTGTACAGCGGAAATTCTGAAACACACGCAACCATAAACACCGTATCAGACCATGTAGTATACATATGTCGGAGAATACACTGGCTAATGGTTATAATTAAATTGCTTCCTTCTTGGTGACATATTTTCATCCAATCAACTTTTTTTCTGGCGACCTCGCGTTTAAAGATATAAATTACACATGTCAAAGGTTCAGCATGAACTTTTTTATAATAAAAATACCACAATCATTTATTTAGGAATGGTTTAAAATATCATAAGAGTCCACATTGCCGGAAATTTAAATAATTCCACATAAAAGGTGGTACTGCTTCAATGGGACAGGGGGCGTTGTATTTTTCACTAACACTCTCTAAACTAGCTTGGGTATTACAGAAATAGAAAACCACTATACCGGGTCTAAAGCAAGGGAGTTACATAGTACAGATTCAGTTTGTCTGTCGACATGGCGCTTTGTGCAGTCTTGTTTGGTTATCTGTTGGGAATGATGGGTAAGATGTCTTTCATTATGACAGTGAATTCATGACATCATTGATACCTAACGTTGTAAAAGACCACAATTCTTCTTACATGGACAAACAAACCAAACATGGCACCAATCACTCCTCTGTCCACCTTGGAGTTTTTTTTCTAGTCGAATTTCTTACTCCATGCAAGGTACTCTGTGTTAAAATTAAACTCTGATATTTTGTTGTACTGTACTTCTGTAAATCATATTTGTTGGATATCCCAAATGACAAAGGGCTCACCTTCTTTTACCTACACGCTGATTGTTAACTAGATGTTGATATCAAATTGTGCTCAGTTGGTGAGGTAAATGTGTGTCCCAGCTATGGGGAAAACATAATGATGTAACCTCAACATCACATAAATAACAAGGACATGATCAGCTACAAAAGTGTGCTAGGAAACAAAGGAGGATTATTAATCGTATTTCTCGTTAGTACTCTTTATGTGTCACTAATGGGGAGAAAGTTTCAATGCTGTTGCCTATGAAAATGTTCCGTATTGTAATAATAGAATACACTCTAAGGGGAAGAGGATTTATATTTGAATATGAAAGTATCTTTTTCTATTGACTTACGGTATTGTATTTCCTATCAGTTACAGGTGTATATGGGTGCTGTGATCTGAGGTTTGATGGAGATGTGACTGGTGCAAAGTGTCGGGAATGTGGACTTGACGCTGTGCCACAGGATTTACCTGCCAACGTCATTAAGCTGGATCTAAGCAACAATAAGATCGCTTTACTACAGACTAAATCATTCACAAGTATGCCGAATATACAGTCGCTAAAACTGGATTCAAACGGCATGAAGAACATTTCTGTCGGGGCATTTGACGGTCTTGTAAACCTTCAGTATCTCAGCCTGAGAGGTAATAGACTTGATAGTTCCCTTGGCGTGACGGTGTTCAAACCTATCGTAAATCTTCGAGACTTGCTATTACATCATAATAAGTTCCATATTAATAAAACCTATCCAGCCAAGGCGCTGTCTTATATAACTAACCTAGAAAGAATAGACATTGACAATTTTTAAAATTTCCATATTGGACGTCCTTTTCTGCAATTGAAGAGGTTGGTGTCTTTACATTTGCACGGTACTGATATATGTTCCTTTCATAATACATCTTTCGTCTTATTTGGCAGTTTGTCTATAAGAACTCTGACCATTTACTCCGGTATCAAACATTTAAGAACCTTACCGAGGTTAACATTGACTCCCATATGACGTTAGATATTCGTGAAGTCTTCCAAGCCTTATATGGATTACGGGACAGAACAATGGAACAAATAATGGCTAATAACATTTTTTTAGAACAGAGACCCCCGTGACGTTAACATCAACTGATATCATGTTTCTAAAGACAATTTGTGTCAAACGTCTTTATCTTATCAGGAATTCTTTGATGTTTATCCCTTTCCGGGCAATTGTATCGTGGACAAACAGAAATTGTATAGAAATTTTAGATTTGTCAGAAAATAAGTTTGAAGGTTTTACTAGGATATTTTTATCATTGCCTTTACATGGACCTACGCGTTTTTCGCTCACAAATAACATACCTAGTCGATCAAAACGATCGGTGTTCTTCAACGAGGCGTCGTCAGAAAAGGTATATTTTCTTCCTCCTAAACTTGCGTTTCTAAATATAAGTCACAATAGCATACGTATCAATGATTACAACTTTTACTTTCACTTTTCATCTAATAATTCTCTCAGGTCTTTCGATATCAGTTATCAGAGAAAAGATATGTTTATGTCTATTATTCATGGTAAAGATATCTCTCATTTAGAAGAATTGTTTGTGTCGGGTATGAATTGTACCCACGTTAGATGTATTGAAACAGCCCCGATGACAAAGCTATCAAAACTTGAAGCAAGGCAGTGCAATTTAAGAAACGATTTCCTTTTACTGAACTCAACTTCGTTATTCAGGGGACTTACAAACCTTATATATTTGGACTTGTCTGCTAACTACCTCAGCCAATGGAGTCCAATATTGTTTAATGACCAGAAACAATCCTTGAATGTTTTACTCATCTCACAGAATGAGATAGACGTGTTCCCAACAGAAGCTCTGAATGTACTTGAACAGCTAGAATATCTAGATATCAGTAATAACGCGCTGACAACGCTGACACTATCGGACTATGAACTCTTAGAGAAGTTAAAACAAAGATCGCCCAAATTACTTGTCAATCTCCACGGTAACCGATTAGTGTGTAGCTGTGATGATTTGGAATTTCTTCTCTGGATGTTAAGCACCACAGTACTAATGGACAAAGATAATCTACGATGTGTCACATCGTTAGGTGACTCAATCACGATTAAACATCTACAAGAAAACTTTGATCAATTCGAAATCGAGTGTGCCTCCATCAGCTGGCTCATTGTCTCCATAGTACTGCTCGTGGTGATGTTCCTGTTTCTTACCGTGTCGTTTGTATCCTGGAAATACAGCGCTAAAGTACGAATCTGGTGTCGGCAACCATTGGAGGGTAACTTCACACACCATGCCTTTATATCTTATTCAGGCAAGGACGAAACGTGGGTCCGAAAACATCTTGTGCCTTATTTAGAGCAAGACGAAATATCTTTCATGTGTGAGGACAAAGATTTCAAGCCCGGTAAGGATATTGCTTCCAACATCCTGACACGATAGATCTTTGTCATAAATCTGTGTTCGTGGTCAGTTATGAATTTCTGAACAGTGAATGGCCAAGGTTTGCTATGCAAGTTGCAAGTGGTTATTCCTTTAGAAAAGGAAGAGCGACAATGAACATTGTCATCCTTTTAGATGATATTCAATTATCAGAGCTTCCAAAACTACTCCGAAAAAACTGGGAGAACGTTAAATGTTTACGGTGGCCACGTGATGAGTCAACATGCCAGGGAGAAGATGGTGAAAACATCTCAATAGAAACTAAAAGGGAAAACGTTTTGAAGACATTATCAAAATATATTCAAAAAGGAAGCCATGAAATTCAACCATTGAAACAACACTGTAAATGCAAGAAGTGAACGAGGATCCGTCAATAGTAACGTATGACACATTGTTAATACGACTATTATAACGAGCCGCTGGTTGCTTCATCTTACTTTGTAATACAGAACAGTATTATCCTAGAAATGGTACCGAACATAGTTGATATCACTATTGTTATCAGTCTTTATAAGTCCTTGATGTTTTTGTACACCAGTGACGCAAATCTTCGGAATGCTTCACGATTGTACATATCGTGATTGCATTATGGAAATTATGTAGTGTTGAGCTGGTGGGTAAAATCGAGAAGCGTTCCGAAGAACAAATGACTATGGACTTGAATATGATATCAAAAGGAAATCACCCGTTATATCTATACATTACTTAAGTGATAGCGGAATTTCAGTATTGTCCTATGATATATGTTTTATCCTTGGCGGTCAAAGGTTGCTTAACAATTGTACTCGTGATATCTGTCAAAACTTAACTTGAGATATCAGTCGGACTGAGCATGATATTTACCAGTGGTCATCCCGTGTTTATAAGTTTAACTCGTCATTATCAAATAAATCTCGGAACGTAATTGGATGGCTTGATTATCATTGCAGGAAATGAGTTCTATGCTATGGTATATATTTGTTTGTAGCCTATTTTTACCATTATGGCTATTTATTAATTTTGTATCATCAAATTTTTAATTGTGTTAATTTTTATATTGTATTAACAGTCAAATTGACTTTTATGGTAGAAATCTATCCTAATTATGAAAGACATGAAATTAGCCATCTTTGATAAGGTTCCGTAAAGTTGAGACAGCCATATTGCATTATATACTGTACTTTATCAGTAACGTCCCTTTACATTGCGCTGTGTAACGTTAACTTTACAGATTAATTATAATGGTTTATCTTTGTAAATATAATCATTTTATTATAATGTTATCAGCATAACTATGGAACAGACATGATGTAATTTTAAGACAATAGTCGTGTAATATTTGCCTTTTACTACGTGTTGTAAATATGAAATTATTTGATGTTGGTGTAACGAATTTATTAACCATAACTAGATTAATGTCTTTGAACATGTTTATCCAGAAATGTAGATATAATATTTCTGTATTTTATTATAATTAAGAGCATCGGTGATGATGTCATTATCAGGATGTGACGTCATTACCTTACATGCTCATCGGTATTACGTTAATTATTTGGATATTTCAAATTCAGAAATTATTGTCTTTTTAAAGTTGCTATAATTTGTAGTTGGATAATTTATTTGATTACATATGATTAAGATTTTACTTTTGTTAATTTTCCCATCGGCTACGTCTCACGCTAAGCGTAAGGTACTGTAAAAGCTCTATTTTCCCCAATTTTAAAAGTATTCCCCCAAAACGAAAAGTCGTATATTTATAGATATTGTATACATTTCAATATTTTAAAAATCACTTGTATACAAATTACTACAATGTAAATATGATTTATTGCTTTCGTTTTTATTTTGAATTACCAAATAAAACGTGATTGGAGGTCTTGGTGTTTATTACATCTGTACAGACCAACTGCAACCAGACACTACCAGAAAGAAATCACAATAATATAACGATCCGAGCCGAAGTTTGTTTCATCTTACTTTGTTACAAAAAAGTTTGTAATTTTGTGTTATCCTAGCAATGGTAGCCAACATCAAATCCTTTCTATGAAATGATGTTTTATGTCATAAATAAGTGTATCTGTTAATACGAAAATATCACAGAATTGATGCTAGACAAGCGTTATAACACCAGTTCCCAAGTAAATAATGTGATATTGTCGTTATCAAATGAATATATTATATTATGTAATTCAACGTAATCAATAAGTACGTACAACCGATGAAAGGCTGCCTTATATATTGGGGCCTAAAAAGGGTAATTATTAAAGGCCACCAGATAAAGGGTGCACATATTTATATTATCTATAACTAAGTAATAATAATATACAATTATAGCATTTTGATGAGGTCGATGCATGTATTTATTGACCAAAGACGTCCTCGGTCGATAATTTTTCTTTGGTCAATAAAAACATGCAGCGACCGAATTCAAAATGCTACAGTTGTTTTATTATATGAATTGGTTTTTCGTTACAAGCAATAAATGAAAAGACGTACAGCAACCTTGTGTATATATCTGCATTTGGATTTAAGGACATATTACCAGAAATTGAATGAGTAAATATCAAAATGATCATACAAATGATACGAGAATTAAGATACAGTTTTCCTGTTAATCCTGATTTACAGATACATGTACAGTAGAAGACGGCGAATGCATCATCATACTGCAGTGTTCGAAGTTCTCAATGTCCGATAAACGACGGGTATAGCTATATTACTGTCTAAATAAAAGCACCGCACTTACGTGTATCATAATTACATCTTTTTATTTGAAGCTCTGACGTTGGTTAGAATGTTTTATTTCTCATCAAGACTACCGGCAGAGAGGCAAACCCGTCTGTCTATCATTCGCTGTGTTTGACGAAAATGTGTTACCAACAAAATCGGCATCTTCGAAACGCTTAATTTATCAACGTTATAATGCATGTCGCATTCAAACGCTTAAATGACTTTGACGCTCTGATGCACATATTTTGTTGAAATTAAAGATACTTATCCCCAGTTTTTTTTTCTAATATAAACAATACCAATGCCATTGATAAAGTTCTACCTGAGACGTGTTGATCATTGACTTAAAGAAAGCAATATCGCTGGGGTCCAATTTATGATAGTCGAGACTTATAAATTGGGAGAATTCTGGAACACACGCAGCCATAAACACCGTATCCGACCATGTAGTATACAAATGTAGGAGAGTACACTGTCTAATGCTTATAATAAAATTGCTTCCTCCTGGAAAATACATTTTCATTCAATCATTTTTTTCTGGTGACGTGATGGTTTTAGCATGAATGTGTATTTCTCTTACAGCAAAGATACCGACATGATTAGATGGACTATGAATACATATAGTTAACATTGCCGGTAATTGATACCATTTCACAACAACCAACAGTACTGCCTCAATAGAACAGGACGTGTTGTATAACAGTAATTACTAACACTATCGAAACTAGCCAGGGTATTACGGAAATCGAAAATAGAATATACCAGGTCTAAAGCAGGAAGTTACACAGTGCAAATTTCGTTTGTCTGTCAACATGGCGCTTCATGCAATCTTGTTTGGTTATCTGTTGGGAATTATTGGTAAGCTTGTTGAATTCATGACACCATTGATACATTACTACTGTAAAAGAGAACCATTCTTCTTACACGACACAAATAGCTGTTCACCTTTGATATTTTTCTAGTCGACTATCTTTTTCTTAATGTTTCAAAATTGATTTTATTTCCCAGCAACTTATAGGGATGCCAGGATTCGGACTCTGGGTTCATCCCTCTGAAAATATATAGTCTCTCACAGGAGGTCTCTTTCACTTTTTATAGTGTATATATGTATATGCATTATAATAAGAAGTTACAATGAGCATTAAGAATATTAGGTTTGTCTTTTATTATGACAGTGAATTCATGACACCATCGATACATGACGGCTGTAAAAGAGAACAATTATTCTTTGGCGACAAAAATCTCTCATCTGTTCACCTTGGCTATTTTTCTAGTCGGAAATCTGACTTCATGCCGTGTAAACTATAGTAAATTTCAACTATTTTCATGTACTGTGCCTCTGTAAACCATAGTTGTAAAACATCCCAATACGTGTCATACCTGGTTGGACCGGTCTCCTTAATACTACTCTATTGACACTATACGATATATAGATATAATTACTACACAGTTAGACCGACAACAATAAATCAAAGAATTGCAAATAATAATATCGAAAGTAAAATGAATTGATCATTGAGTTACAGTACAATATTATTACACAATATTAAAATAATATAGCAAAATTTGGTAATCAAAAGTCTCGAATGATATAATAAATCGAATCCATATAAATGTTCTAATAAGCACTTTTCCTTGTGAAATTACTACCCTTTTTATATATTTTGTCGATGAGGATTAAGTCGCAATGTTGTTGCCAGTGAAACTGTTTTGTATTGTAATCGTTTTGTACATAATAATACTAACTAGGAAACACTCTAATGAGGAGAAGATTTCTATTTGACCATAAACGTACCTTTTCTATTGACTAACGGTATTGTATTTTCTAATAGTTACAGGTGTGTATGGATGTTTTGTCGTGAGGTTTGTTGGAGATGTGACTGGTGTAACGTATCGGGGATGTGGACTTGTTGCTGTGCCACAGGATTTACCTGTCAACGTCACAAAGCTCGATCTAAGCAACAATGACGTCACCACATTATAGACTAAATCATTCATTTATATGCCGAATCTACAGTCGCTGAAACTTGACTTAAACGACATGAAGAACATTTCTGTCGGGGCATTTGACGGTCTTGTAAACCTTCAGTATCCCAGCCTGAGAGGTAATAGACTTGATAGTTTCTTGGCGTGACGGTGTTCAAACCTCTCGTAAATCTCCGAATCTTACTTTTACATTGGAATAATTTCAATATTGATAAAACCTATCCGGCCAAGGCTCTGTCTTATATTACTAAACTTGAAAGAATAGAGAATGACATTTTACATAATATCCATTTTGGACGTCCTTTTCTGCATTTGAAAAGGTTGGTATCTTTCCATTTGCACGGTATTGATATATGTTCCATTCACAACACATCTTTCGTATTATTTGACAGTTTGTCTTTAAGAAGTCTAAGTATTTACTCTGATATCAGATATTTAGAGAAGGACGCAATTTCTCCATTTAAAAGCCTTACCGAGCCTATCATTGACTCCCATATGACGTTAGATATTCGCGAAGTCTTCCAAGCCTTATATGGTTTACGGAACAGAACAATGGAACAGACAATGGCTAATAACAATTTCCTCTTATCAAATTTTACTGCGGTATTCAAGGAACTCAATTATCTTTCATATTTGAACTTATCAGCTAATCACCTCAATCAATGGAGTTCATTTAAGGATTGATTGTCAATTTTGTTGCTTGCATTGACTGATGAAGAAAGTTAATCTCGTGCAAATGAAGTGAACTGCGAAGCAGTTCATGTAGCATTTGCACGAGATTAACTTTCTTCATCAGTCAATGCAAGCAACAAAATTGATAATCAATCCTTATATTTACGTTAACCAATTTAAATATCCCGCTTTTGAAAAAAGTCAAATTATATGTATTCGGTATAAGATTATTATACAATTTGCAACTTTGTACCAGTTATCGTACATGTATGTACAGCTACGGAACAGCCGCCAGTCAGTTCTTTTCGTCACCAAGGCAACATAAAATGTAGTTCCGAAAATAACTTCATTCTTTTCGCGTTGTTACAATTAAAAACGGCGATTTTGAAATATTGTTTTTATGTACAGGAATTAATGGCTTAAATTGTATCATAAAAACATGATCATGTAGCTTCAAATAAAAAAAAATACTGCGCAGTACTAGCAGTGCAGTCAACGTGTAATCCGGTTGCTCGATTTAGCAGGGGTCCGGTTTTGAAGAAAATGACGATTGTGGTGAAAATTCTGAATTGTTGGTATCTAAACATAATCAAATCTTTTAAAAATCAATTGCGATTGTTATGGAATGTACCTGAATGTTGTATTTCCGTCTGGTAATTGTTTGTAGCTGGCAGTTAAATGTTTATTAACTAAACCTGTTGTGAAATCCAACCCCTGTGTCTATGATATGCGATGCAGTCCAAGAACCATGCTTCAGGGGCTCAATAAAACGTGTTAAAATGTGGGATTTAGTCGCAGATCACTGGAAGACTTGTGTGTTATTCTTGAAATGTGATATTTTTTCTGTCAACTGGAGTTTTAGGTTTAAAATTCTGTATAAAGTAAGTAGAGAAACATTTATTTGAAATGTTGGTGGTTTCCAAAGACCCTCGAATGCCGTGGGTTTTGACACTCGCAGAATCGTTTCGTTAGGCTTATGTCACTGAAATCAGCCTGTTTGGTATTGGAGCGTATTTTTATGGAATCTATCGTTTCTAAGCTTACATGTATGTCACCGTTTCACATATAGATCTATATATTGTACACATTATCCTAACTATTTGCGTTCGATTATGCCTACTTCGATGAGTGATGAACATCGCTGCGCTCAGTAGCCTATGTTCAGCATTTTCCGGGGCTTCAGCCTAAGTCATCGTTTCTTCAAAATACGTGTAAAATATCTGTAATATCATATTACTAACAATTTCTAATATCACTTTATCAAACATTTCTGTCTGTGTTTCTAAATGTACAGCGATAGGCCACATCCCAGAAAGTTCATTCAAAACTGAAGCGGCGTAAAACTAGGTTAAAATGTAAACAATGTCAAAATGTATTCTCACGCCGGTCAGAGGTCAGCGCGTGACCAAGCATCTTCATTGGGAAATGAAGTGATCGGAGTTTACTAGTTTCATTGAGGCGGAGCGAAGTGAAAATGTAAATATTATTGTTTAATGACCAGAAACAATCCTTGAATGTTTTACTCATCTCACAGAATGAGATACACGTGTTCCCAACAGAAGCCCTAAATATACTTGAACAGCTAGAATACCTAGATATCAGTAATAACGCGCTTACAACGCTGACGCTATCGGACTATGAACTCTTAGAGAGGTTGAAACAAAGATCGCTAAACTACGAATCTGGTGCCGACAGCCATTGGAGAGCGACTTCACACACCATGCCTTCATATCGTATTCAGGCAAGGACGGAATTTGGTTCCGAAAACACCTTGTGCCTTATTTAGAGCAAGACGGAATCTCATTCATGTGTGCGGACAACGATTCAAACTCGGTAAGGATATTGCTTCAAATATCCTGGATACGATAGATCTTTGTTATGAATAAGTGTTCGTGGTAAGTCGTGAATATCTTAACAATGACTTGCCATGGTATGCTCTGCAATAAACAATTGGTTATTCATTTAGTAAAGGAAGAGAGACAGTGAACATTGTTATTCATTTAGATGATATTCAATTATCAGAGCTTCCGAGATCATTTCAAAGGAACTGGGATAACGTTAAATGTTTAAGGGTGGCCACGTGATGAGTCAACTGCGAGG
Source organism: Argopecten irradians (assembly GCF_041381155.1). NCBI lineage: Eukaryota > Metazoa > Mollusca > Bivalvia > Pectinida > Pectinidae > Argopecten > Argopecten irradians. The sequence continues at coordinate 44,777,731 of NC_091134.1, read as the reverse complement.
GAGAAGAAAGGGAGAACATTTCAAAAGAAACTAAAAAGGGAAACAGACAACATAACGATGTATTATTTACATTCCTGTTTCAAATAGTGTTTTATAGCTAGTATCTAAACCCTCATGTTGTATTTATGTTTTATCAATTATGAACCTTGAGATTCATATGGTGCTGTATCGTCCTTACAGAATTGACTAATGACCGGAATTGCTAGAGGTCATTATTTCGTAATTAGTAATCCCACCTCTTATCACCCTGATGGTTCAGATATCAGCCAGAGGACCTAAGGCTCAAGGGCTTATACCTGATATCAGCTGAGGGCCGATATCAAAATGATCATGTCATGTTTCTTATCTGAAATAACCGAAAATTTACATCATCCTATTGGCAATGGCAAAAATAGTAAATACAAAAAAAATTCCCACTAAATTTCTTCAAAATATTGTTTCCGGAATGACCAATAATATAGTTCGAAAGATTTTATTTTTAAAATTGAAAATTCTTAATTGTGACGTCATTGACGTCATCGTCGGTTCCGGTATTTCATGATCAACGCTCCGACTTAGCATTCGGCAGCTTTTATTTACACAAAAATGTGTTTAAATGATGAAATTTTTTATATATAACTCTTAACGTAAAGATTTCGTGAAGGTTATATATCTGCGACTTATATAACAAATTTCATTATCTGGAAAATCGATGTTGAAGTCACCATTTTCTCGAGAACAAACAATGAACGTAAATAAATACCAGAAAACTGTCAACCCTTCCTCAAATATCTGTAACTTCGCCGATAAATAAATAATTGTTATGTAGAAAATATCTTTATTGTGTTCGTGTTGATATGGTTGTAAATAGCTTAACAAAGCTACGTAGTCAGTAACGCTTCCCTACCGACAATTCAAAATTATGAAATTTCCATAAATTTTTATAATGTTCGTGAAACTGAACCCAGTAATCAATGAAACTGTTTTGGGATCCATTGATTGTCAGGTTTTGATACCAACGATTGATGCCATGGTAGATACCGATGTTTGATGAAAGGCTATATGTCAATACTAGGTGACATTATCTAACGCTTGTAAGCTGTCTTTTTAATACTCCGTGAGCGGAGCCGATTGTTTTGTGTATATTTTTATTCACACTATCATTCGCCCCCAACCACCATTTGAGAAGAAAGAAATTGTATTTCCGTAACAGATATTTCGTTTTAGTGATCTGATTAAACTTGAAGCTGGTAGTGAATACATTTCCTTTTTTTACCGAATGGTTAAAAACTGCCAAAAAAGTTGCAAACGCTTGAAATGGATTTAAAAAAATCTACGATTGATGGCAACGACCATTTTATTAACAAAACGAAATGCAATAAATACAAATATGACAAGTAAAGAAAGCAAATTACTGTATCTCTTCCAAATCACTTAAATGTATGCAAATTAGAGCAATAACATTGCTACCGGATAAAGACTATGGTCATGGGAATCACAAGAACGTACGAACGGTTTGATAATATAATGAGCTTATTTCACAGCATCATATCCACTCATCATTCCCATATGAATCCAATATGTCCCCTCGAAAAATTACTTTTCAGCGTGTAGACCTGAATGTTAAAGATAGGGGATTTCCTTATATTTTCACGTAGGTGTTACCTTAGACACACTTCGCACTACATGTCTTTCACGTAGGGCTATGCCCTTATTATCAGTGGATATGAACCGGAATCACTTTAAGACGTCGTCAATTAAACCTGCACTGTTTGTTACAATTGTCTACAATTTCTACCATAATACATCACGTTATTCTACGTTTCGATTGGGTCATTCCATAAACATGCAGGGTGTTAAATACCATTTTGTTACTACACTAGTGGAATATGACCCTCAGGTATTTTGATCGGTCGAGAACTTTGACACGAACTACTTTTCCCTTTTTGAAATGTAATTTTTTTTAACTGCTGTTGAAGTCGGATTCGAAACGTCATGCTTTTTCATACAGAGGATTCATATTTATCAGTGTAAATCTCTAAATTGTTTCGATCGATTTCATTTCATAGACTACCGACAGAAAAGTCATATCCATTACCTTCCTGTTATACACTGGTGGATATCCATTTACAAAACGCCAGGTAGCATATGCATAAAACACTGAAGTCCTCTATAGAACATGGCCTATTTATTATTCGGGAAAAACCAGTATATGATGTTTTTAAAGCCGGAAGTTAGAGACACTTTATTGTTGATTCGCCGACATAGCTCCATCGTTCCTCGTTTGTGGATGTCTGCTAAGTAAGTATTTCACCCAGTCTTTACATTAAACACTGTATTTTCTCATTTCAATAGACTAAATTTATCATTAGATAAAAATATTTTTTTACAACTACTTTTGCTGTTTGATGTACATTGTACATGTTTAATTAGAACAATTTTTATATTGATTGATAAGTTCAATGTTTATAATGGCTATAAGAATCTTTCTTTGGGTTTATATCACTCTGTTTTGTAGTAAATAGCTGTACAAATAAACCGATGACGTATCATAAGCCGGAAGTAAGAGACAAAGTGTATCATTGGATTGGCTCTATGCATACATGTACCACTGTTTTAATTGTAAATAGTGATACGATCGTCTTCTAACTTCATGCTGAATGTCCCATTAGCTCAGTCGGTTGAGCGGTTGACCAGTGAGTTCGTGGTCATATGGTCGAGTCCGTCTGGCGGCATACTAATCTTCCCTGTTACAATATATATTTTTTATCCTTTTCTTGTTTTGAAATGACCATTTGTTTTAGACAAAATGGTTGTTTTTTCCACAACTGTTTGCTAATGCATTGTAAAATATTCTTTGGTCAACAATAATTATTTACTTGCAAAGATATTTCAGAAATCCTATCATTTTTAAAGATTTTTTTTTCAAATTTTAGTATTCTAATTGAAAAAAATCATAACTTTCAAAATAGCATGGTATGGTATGCTTTTTATTGCTTGAATGTTCAGAGAGAATATATTAAATTGCAAATATTTATACCATTTTTTGTATTTACATTTTTTATAGTGATCCACTTCACCTTAACAGACCAGAAATCACATTTGTTAAAAATATCATCCGACTCATTCTGTACGAACGTGATCTTGAAAATTCATCGCCCATTTTCCCTGAACTTCGAATACCTTAATCTGTGAAAATATATCTGATTATACCGAAGTGCTGACCCATGTTGTTTTGATTAACATCCCAATGATTTGTAAATATTATATTAATTACAGGTCTGAATGGATGTTGTTCGGAGACTTCAGTAGCATTTGGAATCTCTTCGCTGGATGTTAAGCACCACATTACTTATGGACAAAATGGACAAAGATAATCAACGAGATCAACGAGGTGTCACGTCATCAGGTGACTTATTGAATTTTGAGAGATACGAAACTAACTATTTTTCTGACAGCTGGCTAACTGTCTTCATTGCCTTGTTCTTGGTGATATTCTTGTATCGTACGATGTTTTCAGTATCATGGTGGAAGTACTGGGCTAGACTACGACTATGGCTACATCGAAAGCCAGTCAAGAGCGATCTTACCCATTTTGCATATATAACTTATTCCAATGAGGATGTCACGTGGGTGATAAAATGGCTTGATCCGCATTTCACACGTATGGGGCTCTCATTCATCTGTGCTGAGAGAGATTTCGTTTTCGGTGACTTTAATAAAAGTGTTATGGAAGCGGTGGATAGATCTTTTAAGACTGTGTTTATTGTTAGTCGTAGCATACTACCTAGTTATGAAATGCATTTAGCAAGTGTTTATTCCTATGAACAAGGAGGAAAAAGCGTTATTGTTTGGTTAGATGATACTGAACAATCGGACCTTCCAAAATCATTTCGTATCTACTGGGAAAACTCTGAAAGCTTACGATGGCCAAATGATGATTCCATAATCGAAGGGGATAGCGAGCAAAGTACATTAATTGAAGCTAAAATGAATAACTTTTTGAATGAATTATCGGAAACTATCCGAAGAGGAAGCCCTGCTATCCCAAATGGCAAAGACTATTTCTATTAATAGCATAATGTTGGGAGACAAGAAAAGGTTTTTGTTTAGCGCACCTGGCCTGGCATCATTTTGTACAACATAGTCATGAATGTCGTACAGTTTAATTGTGTGAAAATACGTGTATATGTGCCAGCATTACATTTTAATTTCATTTTATATCAGTAAGTACTATTAACATAAATTGCTTGTTTTATTGTAACAAATAATCGAACTTATTTTTAAAAAGGAGTTTATTTTTGTTATGGTTAAGCTGCTAATATAGAAATGTACCTTTTCAGTAATTATAATTTTGTATTGAATGTGTTACATGACCTTACCTTTATTAATCATGTGAAACCGATTTATATGTATACAGAGTATAAAGTTATTGTTGTTGTTGAACTTGAAATTGAGCATAAAGTTAAGCAAGATTAATGTGATTTAGGGTTCTTGTCTTCAAAGTTATGCTATTCATACATTTTCGATTTATTGTAGTCAAAGCTTATACACTATATACATATCTTCTGCTTGTCTCATACTTCCTCATCCTCATCTTTGTTATTTTCCTATTAAGTGACATTTGTTTTATTAATATTATGCATATATATTTACAGTCAGTGGTGAATTGATAGTATAAACCCCGTTGATTTCAACCAAAGGCTACTCAACTTTATTTCTCGATAAATTGAGTATGTCACGCGCAATTTGGAGCCGCGCGGATGAATTTATGATGGTCCAAATCAGAAACTTTTGGTGTTTTCAGTAACCGAACGTACGTTCGATGAACATGTACATGTATCAAAATAGGTTTGAACACATATACATGTACGTGTGTAAATACAAATGTAGAAAAGTTACATTGTTTATGTTACTACCGTACCTCTTTGAGCAATGCTTCCGTGCGTATGATAAATAAACAATGTTGTACAATGTACAGTTTTGCACATTCCGATGACGTCGCAATGTTTACATGTTGTGTGTCTGTGAGTCTGTGTTGTTCTCTACAACATGTAGCCTAGATCTACATTATATTCGTATTTTTAACATCTTTGGTTGTACGCGAATGGATAAGATATGTCAGAACACGTCAGTATTTGAGTTGGATAAGTGTAACCAAAACGACCTAGCACGACAATGCATTTTTGTTCACCTCGGCGGACAGACAAGTCCTGTACGTTATCTAGAATCTACTGTGAATCGGCGAGAGTAGGACTTACATACACAATGTACGTTTGGGTGTTTCGAAATATCAATGAAACGGAATCCTTCAATTGTAGCTTTACAATACTTGTAATAGATACCTCTAATATTTATTGAAGTGTTTAAAACAACAATATAAACATAGCTAACATTTTGAGAGCGGTACAGTAAACGTTTACAGTAGTGGGCCTACCTGTGTTTGTACATGTTCCTCGAAACGACGTCCGATACATTTGAAAATCTCTAAAATCCGGAAAGAATGACATGGAACTATGTAAACATCCGTGTATTCAAGAAATTTCAAACGTGAACTGATTAAGTAGAACTCAAGTGATCACAAAATTGAAGAAACTCTCTGTTTGTCACACCTCCTTGACACAGGCGGTTTGAATCGGACGCCGCGTCACAACTACGTTAAATATCCTGCCACGTTATGAATTGTGTAAGCGTGTGAAATCATACGAAGCAAAATATTAAAACCAAACTGCTTTGCACCATGGTGTTTTTAACAACAGATAAATAAAATGATTTATAGTTCCATACCGGGAAAACCTCAGATATATGCTTCATCAGACGGAACTCATTTTATTGGTATGTTCATTGATAAATTGGCGGGAATTTCCACCACTTCAAGTGGCTGTTCGAAATGCCTGTCGGAACCAAACGATAATAATTCAATTTTAGTCTTATAAATGCCATAAACACTATTAAGGGTAAATTTTGAGCTATGAAAATAATAGTTAAGACTGTAAATATAAGGATTAAAGTCTCTTTCTGGTGGTTCTATCGAAGGATAAAGTTGAGTAGGGTATCGATATTTGTTTCATGGACCGCTTCGCGGTCCATTCCAAATATCGATACCCTACTCAACTTTATCCTTCGATAGAACCACCAGAAAGAGACTTTAATCCTTAATTAATATTTAGTAATATTTAAAGAAACTGATATATGCATAGTTCTATGATTATAATAAATTTCTAGTAATTTTTAATCATTTTTTCCCAAGGAAAAATCAGTTGTGGTATTTATATTTGTTTTTCTTTCCGTAGCTAATAAAAGTCAGAAACATTTCCTTGTATTTGAGATTTATAAATGTTTAAAAACAATGGTGTATTAAATAGATATTCGTGAATATAGGTTAAGTACTCAACTCAACCGGCTAAACCATTAAATTCGCTAGTATCTGATGTGTAAGACAAACATAGATAATATATGTACTATTATAACCATATCCAATGTGATTATTCTCAATATCGTTTGGGTTAATAATGTCATTGACAAAAAAAAAAAAAAAAAAAAAAAAACAGAGGGACGTTCTTCATAGACGCTGTATTTCTTGTAACTCCGATAATAGATTAATAAAAAAATATTCTTTTCACTTCATTTTTGTTTTTGTATCTTAACTTAATAAAATTGATATATGATTTTTATTGACACAATTTACCATAAGATTATTATATCAGCGGTTGAAACCATAATATAGACGGAACACTATAAAACAAAACAAATGTATGTTGGCGGTTAGTGTGTCTTAGACACGTCACTTATTTGTTTGCTTGTTTTATTAATCAACGTCCTATTAACAGCCAGGGTCATGTAAGGACGGCGGTGCGTAGCGTGTGTGTAGTTCGAGGTGTGTATCTTGGGAAACTGCAGTGTATTCGTGTTGTGTCTTCTTGTGTAGTGGAACTGTTGCCCTTTTTATAGTGTTATATCACTGAAGCATGCCGCCGAAGACACCAAGCAACACACCCCTCCCGGTCACATTCTACTGACAAAGGGTGAACCAGTCGTCCCACTGCCGGTATGCGGAGTGCTAAGCAGAATCAAACACTATCACTTTTAAAGACTTTGGTCTGTCTTGGCCAGGGGACAGAACCCAGAGCCTTCCTCACAGGGGCGAGCGCTCAACCAAAGGCCAAAAGTGAGATGGTATCAAGGGATTCGTTAGGGAAAAAAGTAAGTTAGGAAGAAAGAAAAGATAAAATCCTAAATGTAGTCGCCTTTTACGGTCATGCAATAGGGACAACAAGTACAATTCTCACGCTCCACTGGACACGTCATTTTTTTCACGTGAAACCAAGTAACCAGCAGCTCGTTCTCAGAGGATTTACATCACCCTACAACCCACAACAACATACTAATGTAACTTACAGATTGAAACTTTGCCCAGTAGACATTATTGAAATGTTGATGAGGCCACCTCTCTTTATAATGAATAACAAAAAAACGTTTTAAAGTGTTATTTGACATAAATTTGTAGAACTGGCAATATTTAATTAATGAAAGCCTTTAACTTTAGTCATTGGCTTTCCTCCAAATCAAAAAGGGTAATTTTGAGCTCAAGCTTTTCAGGTCAAATTGACTTGAATATATTATGTCTGGGTAATAGTGGTACACCACGAATACTCATCATCCAGGGACGTAAAGTGACATTGGATATTTTTTTTACAAAAATCAGCAAATTTAAACAATACTAAGTGAAAATAAATTCATTATGAAAATTAAGTTTTAGTGTTCCATAACGTTCACTCCTGCTGTCAAAAACATATAGGTCTTTAAGTTAGTTGTAAAATAGAATAGAATTAATGACATATATTTATGTTTTTCAGTCCATTATCAAATGCTAATAATTGAAAGTATAACATATTTGATAAATAATTGTCAAGAATATACAATTATGCATGGCCATTACTGCATTCGGTTCGATGATGATGCTTACAGGATTTAGATACTTTGATATATTTGTATTATTAATAATCTTCCTGGTAAGCATATGAATGTTGATGATAAAGATCTCATGACAATGGAAATGATGCTGATGGTGATTATCTAGGTGATGGTGGTATATGTGGCGTGAGCAGTTGATGCTGTAAAATGTAATGATATTTGTTGTTGCGAAGAATGATGTACTTGTTATATCAGTTGTTGCTGATAATTAATATCATTGATAGTTACATGTATGACATTATCAGAATAATGGTAATTACCAAATCATTGATTCATATGCTTGTTATTTTAATACCATTGCCAGTTATTTGATTTATATTGTTTTTGTATTACTGAAAAATGTCATAATTAATAGGGATTATAAAGGGATAAGAATGGGCAGATGGCGTAACGTGATTTACAGAACAGGATGCGAACCTCTGGCACACCGTGAAAAGTAGTAAGTTCGTAAGTCACTGGCGAAGCTGAAAATGTTCGTAAACTTGGCCTGCTGTACATCAGAGTCAATCATCTTTCATTATTGCACTTGAGGAATTCCATGAATTAGGGAACTGGCAATTTTACTTTTACAAATAGTGCGCGTATGATAACTACATGTATTGTAAATATAAAATACTTACTTATAAACCATATTATTGTTTTATCCCGTTGCTACATTTATAAATTCCAGAAATGTGAAAACTGCATTGTTGTTTTTATTTCTACATAAAGATGTTAAAATAATAACACCAACAGCTAAAATACAGAAATGGATTAAACAAAATTAAAACTTACATTCATTTATGTATCTCTATAAACACATTATTTTGTGTTTTGAATGGCTAAAGTGTTCTTGTTGTTGGTTTCTATGGTGTTATATGATAAAGTGATATGAAATGTGACATTTTTTATAATCCCTTATACACAATACAGAATAAAACATTCTTACAGTTTCCCATTTAACATACCAGTTGGAAAATGTGTAAAATGACCAAACTGGGTATTTTAGCATAAACGCCATATACAGATTGTCGGGCCTGTTGCTAAGAAACAACATAACAGAATCCAATGAAACTGTTTTTTCTCACATATTGATTATAATATGGAATTAAAATAAAGAGAAAATATTTTGGGGCCAAAGTTGGTCCTTTTTGCACATACAGGTACTCCTTTATCAAAATTGATAAATTAGGCCTTTATTCCTCCCGTCCTTGTCGAGTTAAATAAAAAAGTAGACAGAAAGTATTTATCTTTTTTATAGAAACGAGTTCACTCTAAGTATGTATTTACATCTCTGTAACATGAAAATATTTAGATTAATCACTTTATTTAGTAAAGCCTTATTTTAATTCAATTTGATACACAAATTGCAATATATTATATATATGTAATTTATTTAGATATATACAAATACTTATATAAATCTCCTTGGTACAGACTGGTAATAACACTAAGTAGAGAACTGGCTTAAATACTATGTAGATAAATTGATACTGTTTGTATCCTATTATGTAATCGTGTTCGTTTTGTGTGTCTTGATAAAGGGTCAGATCGCCTCGGAAATGTGACTATTTTTATCCACACGGTTGTAATGTACTTCTTTGTCCCATCCTACAGACTTACGTTCGCTTGGATCCCGTGTCATCCGGAAAATCCTGTTGATATTACTTTTGATACACATGCAAATAACAATGTCAAACTGAAAATAAGCACTGCACGCACCCGACAAGGTTTCATTGAAATAATACCTGAATGTGTTGTCAGCTAAATTCCACAATCTATCAAAAAGCAGCTAATAAAAAAACACTTCAATATACACGTAAACCGACACGCGTGTGTCCCTGGAAGCTTCTTCGGGACAGGTAGTTCAAGTGCATAAATTATGTCATATTCAGTGAATGGTATCATCTGTCCATTGAGCATGTTTTACCAAGTTCAAAACAGGTTTTTAAAAAGATTTTTTAATGAATAGGTTTCAAGCAACACCTTCACTGTAGGTAGGGTGTTAGAATTGTGCCTTCTGCCCCACTGCATGATCGTAAAAGGCGACTAATTTGGAATCTTGAAGTACTTAACATCAATTTCAAGGTATCGTTGAAAAATCTGACTTTTATCACTGTGAAATAACTTTCTAATTTTTCATCAGTTTTCTAAACTAAACTTCAAAACCCCTAAATTTGTAGGCAAAAAAATGCAAAAAAAAAATTAATAATCTCTATTCTAATATTTAAATAATTAAGAGTTAAACAGTGAAAATGTGAAGTTTCACCCTTTGACCATTGATCTCTGAAATTACCATGAGCTCAGAAAAATTGGATATTTTAATTTGATTAGCATACAATATGCAGCTGACACTAAGGTATTTTCATGCAAAGTATTTTGCTTATCACTGTGTGGCCGTAAAACGGCCAAAAGTGATACCCTTCCTTTACATGAAATTCACAGTAATGTTTTTATGTACATTTTATACAAGAAAATAACTATTTCTGAATATGTCCAGTTTCAGAGAAATTTACACCGAATTCTCGTGCAGCAAAACTGGTGTATATTAATGAGTCATCTATGTGTATGAATAGTTTCCCATTTAGATGACGTTTCTCTGAATGGAAGAGTACGCTGTTCCCGAAATGGACTTTACGCCGATGTAAAAGGTCACTGTTGCCCATTTTACCGCCGTCCCAACGGTACTACAGTAAGCGCTTTTACACATATACAGTTACGTATGTACCAACGAAATAAACTGCCTCATCTGTACAAGGAACAAATGTTCCTGTGATATTATTGAGCCGAACCTCGGTACAATGTTCAGGTGGAACATAAAGCCGCAGATGGAAGACTACGAGTCGGTGTGGTTCTGTAGACGTACAGACGTTCATCTACTTATCCCAATATTAGATTGTGGTAACTACACTCTCAAATTGGATAGTAAGTATTTCTGCATTTCACATTATGTTTGATTGGCTTCTCGGTATAACCGTGTGTATTTCGCGGATTTTACTGCACCGTAAACAGTTTTATTGTTGCCAATACAGTGTCTTCTTTGATTTTGTAAGGTTTAAACATATGCAATTTACTGTTCTCGAAATGTTGCTAACTCTTGGTGATGAATAACAAATTTCGAGTTATTTTAATTCGTCAGTATGACAATGGATTAATAAAGATTGCGGCACATGTAACTTTAAAGTTTGTGCTAATGTAACTGTACTCTTAATGAAAATGATTAATTCTGTTTCCCCCACATTTAGTATTAAATATATTTCAGCTTTTCCAAGTTCTATAGCATTGTCTCCACCAGAAACAAACTAATCTATGGTAAGAGGGCGAAGCTCTACCGAACATCACATGCGCAGCGGATTGTAGACCTGACTGTGACTATATCCGGTCACGACCTGACAACCAAAGCTTTACTGTCTCTCCAGCAGATGAGTAGATGATGCCTGGGAGTTGTCTATTGAAATCGTCATTAATGTTAGATGTAAGGAATATAACGATGGTTTTAATGTATTACACTGCTTCAAAGCCTAAATAATTAAATGTTTTTTTTTCCAACCGAGTGCCGTCCAAGATCTTTATCTATGTACATACATTGACATTCTAGAAAATATGCAAAGGCTCCCTCAAAACTGTCATGAGCCATCAGCCTACAGATTAAGATGAACAAATTGCATCTAAATGTAGATCCCCTGAAAGCACCAGTCTTGATTACGTTGTCGGTGGTTCTGATGTCCCTGAAAATGAACCGAAGACTTTCGTTTGTTCTGTGGAGAGTTTCCCACCATCCATAATACAGTGGCTCTATAAAGGCAACGGAACTGTTCTACAGACCACGATTGACGTACTGTATAGTACCTAAGCCCTGACTAACACTAGATGCCTGGACACGGGAGTGTACACGTGTTCTGTCCACCTATCAAAATTTTGTGTAATATCTATCAATGATATGTAATGTTCTATCAACGTTCTGTGCAAGCACATATACAACAGCGGTCACCAGGAATTCATAAAATCTGTAACCTGTAAGTGATCGAGACCGGCCTATATCAGTCTCGGGCTAAGATTTTATAACATAATCCCTACAGAGGCGTTACTCGAGGTTGGGATGTTACAAAATCTTAGCCCGAGACTGAGATACCCGATCTCGATAACTTAAATGTAAAAAAGAGTTCTCGCACCTCAGATATATAATAAACACATCTTTATACAGTTCGCGTTCAGAGTGTAAAATTATACCGTCATTGACCATGGCCTCCTGGTCTAAAGCCGATTAACCATTTCATCTGCGCTTCGAATTTAGTCATTCCGCGTAAAACAACCAAACAATTCATGGTAAAAGACTGATATATATATAATTCTAATAATATTTGATTTTCTGAAGCATGTGATGTCACTGACTTGAGAGTATGTGCGGACTGTTTCATGAATGGGGTAAAATTCCGCCAAAATCGCGTAGAGGTACAAGACAGATTGGACCAGATAGAAAAATCTAGCACTGGGTATCATGTGAGATTTCCCAGTCCGAGTTGCGAGAAATATCTATCAATGTTGTGTAAAAGTACGACAGTGGTCACCAGGGATGTACCTTTCAACGTTCTGTATAAGAGTATCAGCGGTCACTTGTAATATTCCATCCTTATTCACCGCACTCTCCTTATCTCAGATGTTACAATTAGTGACGTAATATTCATTCAGGCGAGTTAGGCCTTTTTACGATCGTGGCCTTCTTATTAGCAAACCTAGAACTGCAGTAGCCTACGTGCTAAAAATAAAAAAAAACGTTCCAAAAAAAACCCCAACTTTTAATCATTATTTCCATATTCAATGGGCCTTTGGTATATGGCTAGAACTACAAACGGGGTTCAGAGGTCATTGATGTAGTCCAGACGGTGTCTGATAGTCCCCAGATCCATCAGGTAATTAGATTGACCAAAGTCTGGGTATGGCGTGTACACTTTGAGTTGTCATGATACTTCTCCGGTTGCAGAATACTCCGGTTGCAGTACCTTAAGAAAAGCTTAGTAAAACAGGCCATGGCTGTATAGGAATATAGGTATGTAACAAATGGATAGTTTTGATAGGATGTAACACGATATTATACAAACACATGTTAGCAATTAGTATCCTTGTTTGAATTTGCATCTAATTGATTTATTCATTAATAAAGATGGTGAATGAAAGGAACTATTTGGTATGCAAGGTTTGTATGTGATGAATTTAAGCCCCACGTTATTTATGTTAAACTCGACCCCAAAGCCCCAACTTTGGTGGACATCCTATGTCCAAATGTCTGTGTTTTTGTCGTTAAATATAATATATATATATATTTAACACAAAGCTTGCATTGACGTTGATATAAACAGCTATTAAAATCCCTATCTGAAATTTAATGTAAGAGTACTACTTGTATAAGATTAGACATGGGATCGAAAGCCGGCCGGCTAGACGAAGGGAAATGACTTAGCTACTACACCACTTTGAATCAAACACGAAAAGTCGCAAATATTACGTTTTATGATGTGACTGGTGTTTTTGCTGTATTTTGATAGGCCGATACGCTTCTCAGAAGTATTCATAAAATGCGATATCCACCCCGAAATCGGCGGCGAAAAGCACGCGAGGTTTCTGGACTCAGTCCAGATACCTCTCGCGAGTCCAGTAACCCGTGTCAAAAATAGATCGAGGAAAACTCCCTTTAGATATGACGTCATAATCAGTTTTGATGTCGAGTCGTACCCAAATATAGCGTAACGGGAGTTTCCGAAATTCACTAACGTCGGATTAATCTATTGTGAAGTCATTATATAGTCGGCAACATATATGGTGGAAGGACTGCGATTAACGGTGATCAACTGCAAACTTCAATTTATGGAAAACGTTCAAGAATGCCAGTCGGAAGGTTGATGCAGCGATAAAATATTCCGGTTACTAGTCTAAAATATTAGCAAGAAGCATGTGCATGTTTACCATATACTACATGTACATGTAAAAGATAAACTACTTTTGTAAAAGGAACATTTGCAAATACCATCCTGTTTATTGTAGTAAAGTCTTTTTGAAGAACCGGGTTAATATTCTGTAAATGTCATATAATAAAACAGTTATCGACCTATTTTCAGATGGATACGGTGAGTTATCAACCCTCGAAAATGATATAACCCTCGGCCTCCGGCCTCGGGATATATCACTTACTCACCGTATCCACCAGAAAATAGGTCGATAATTGTATAATATAGACTTAATATAGAAAATACAAGGAGACAAAGGATACAAGTATAATATCAAAGCTGAACGCAAAAAGCCTCCAACGAGCGGAGGTGACTAACTATATCATTTGTGTTATTTGACATATTGTTTTTATCATTTCCGTTTATAATCAAATGTCAAAAATATTTAAAACTGAGGCGAAAAAAGGAGGATAAGTATATACAGCCATTGCACTTTCTATTTGTCTTATTTCACGTTATAAAACAATTTAATTTATAAAACAAAAAATATCTTTCCCCAGCAATCGCAAAGTATTGACTCTTGAACTAAAGCTTGAATTCAGTTGGCAGTAACAATTTTCAATTGTATTTATTTCTTAATATAATTGCAAGTTATTAATAACTGACGTCCGTGAAAATGATTCTATTTTAGATGTAATGCACATATTTATCTATATCCAATTCAGGATGGGTATACGTACCAGCTTGGAGAATGCAGACGACGTAGTTCTAGGCGGCCTATAGATGTTCTCGTGCCCTACCTTGCCTGTACATTCAGAAAAAACCCGGGGTACGATATAGCAAACAAAGTGTAATATAACATAACCCGGAAGGTTTGTGTAACATCATGGCGGTGTCTGTGATATTTTCTGTTTGTGTGTTCGGACTTTTGGGTAAGCGTGAATCTATTTTATTGATTGAGCTGTATCTATATTGATATAGGGTGTGACCTTCCATTTATAACAAAATGCCCAATGTTTTTCATTATTGTTTCATGTTGCTTTCTCTGTAAAGATCAGGTCATTGTCAAATACTAAGGAACAACTGTATTATAATCAAAGTACTGTAAGTACTGCAGTCCTTAAGCCTTTGTGTTCATGAGTTTATAAGTTGAAGCTTTATAAGCTTTACAATTTGGCAATGGTGTGAGAATTGAATTAATACAAAGCATGTATAGTATTTGGTACAATAAATTAGTAAACTACAAAATATCTTGATATAGAAATAAATGGCTTGAGTAATATAATGACATGTTTTGTCATACAGGGTGGCCTAGCTCCATATCAAAGCTTTTTATCAATATAAATGACAAGTTTTGCCATAAGAAATTACCTTGATAATTTTGGTATCAATAATGTTCGCACATCTTTATAATGTAGAAAAATATATATAGTCTTCCCATATATTGCTTATAAAATTGAAAGTAGTAAATCAAGATTTTTTTTTTTTTTTTTTTTTTTGTTTGTTTGTTTTGTTTTGTTTGCTTTCCTTCGGGCCAAGACATGAACCAATTTGATTTAACTTCTACAAAAACAAAAATGAAACCAAAAGGTGGGAGGGGTATTATGTAACAATAATATGACGAATAAGAATACGTGTATTACAATTACATAATGATACAAAGATTTCTTACAATTGTAAGGGATAGATATAACGTCAGTGATAGTGACCACTGGAGTATTGGGGATGCAGGTAACTCAGTAGTAGCGCTTTACGTCCAGTCAGGTTTAACCACTAAAACCCTTATATAATGACAAGTGTTAAAGTCATCTGATCCAATATGGCGGAGATACAGCCCTTTAAAAAATGGCGATTTTGATTTTCCCGCCAAAAATGTACAAGGTTTCAGCGCCTTTAATGCTAAACTTCTACATAGACACAGCATGGATAGATATCTACCAAATTTATGATTTTCATCGACCTTGACTTATTCAGTGGTTTGGGTACAAATTCAGTGGGTTTGGGTAGATTCACAGTGGGTTTGGGTTTCATTGGGCTTGGGTACAGATTCAGTGGGTTTGGGTGTAGATTCTACTAGTCGGTTTGGGATTCATGGTTTTTGCACAGATTCAGTGGGTTTGCACAGGGTAGATTCAGTGGGTTTTGACACATGATGTGGAGATTCAGTAAGTATTGGCACAGAACCATTCATGTGGCACTTTTGGCACAGAGACAAGACCGACTGCCATTCAGTGGGGCCATTTTGACACAGATTCATAACGTGTATATGGTTTGGGATAGATTCAATGTGGTTGTTTATTAATTAGTGCACAAGAAAATGGGGAATCAATCTAGGTTTTGAGGAAACTTTTACAAAGTTTGTTTCAAAATAGGGATCGTTCAGCTTTAAAAAAAAGAAAGTATAGGGGAGCTTTTGAATTTTCTTATAAAGGTTCAAAATGGGTTTGATTTCATTTCTGATCAAAAATATTTTCTTTAATGTAAAACAAATCACAATTGCAGCCGCCATATTTGGGGATTTGGGTAAGTCAAGAATATTAAGTGGGAAAAATTTGTAGTTTTTTTTAAAGACAAAAAATATGGGCACTAGGGTCTTGGTAGATTCCTAGAAATTTGCAACAAAACGTCATAAAAAATTTTTATACATGTAAAATAAGTCACAGGGGAAATTTGCTCAAAAACAAGTCAATTTTTTTAGTAGATTCAAATGGGGAAAATTTATCCAAAATTCTAATTAGGAGAATTTTTAGGCCAGAGGGGAATTCAGTGGGTTTGGGATAAATTTTTTACAGATTTAAGACGGTATGGCAAATCAAGCTAGTGAACCTTTGGGTACAGATTCAGTGGGTTTGGGTAGATTCAGTGGGTTTGGGTAGATTCAGTGGGTTTGGGTAAATTACATTTGGTTTGGGCACATTCAGTGGGTTTGGGTAGATTCAGTGGGTTTGGGTAGATAGATTCAGTGGGTTTGGGTAGATTCAGTGGGTTTGGGTTTCATTGGGGGTACAATTCATTCAGTGGGTTTGGGCATAGATTCAGTGGGTTTGGGTAAATTCATTTGGTTTGGCATAGTGGGTTTTGGGTACAGATTCATTTGGGTTTGGGTACAGATTCAGTGGGTTTGGGTAGATTCAGTGGTTTGGGGTATAGATTCAGTGGTTTGGGTACAGATTCAGTGGGTTTGGATACAGGAGGTTTGGTAGTAAAGATTTAGTGGTTTTTGAACAACATTCAGGGTTTGGGCACAAAAAGATTCAGTGGGTTTTGGGAGGGATTCACTAGATTCATTGAGTTTTGCAGTTTGACATTGGGTTGGGTACAGATTCAATAAGGTATGGGTATTCTCCACTTGTACTAGACTCATTATTTTGTAGATTTTTGCCAATCAGGTATTTCAGTGGGTTTCGGTTTAGATTCAGACAACAAATTCATGGTTTGGGGTAAATTCAATTTTTTGGTTCTGGGTTTGTGGTAGATTCACAGATTCGGGTCATTCATGTAGGTTTATCAACAGATTCAGTGGGTTTTGACTAGCAAAATGGGTTTGGGTAATTAGATTCAGTGGCATGGGAAACATTCAGTGGGTTGGGCATTTCAATTAACGCGGGTTTTATGGGTAACAGATTCAGTTTGGGTTAGATTTGGGTTCAGGTAGTATTAAAACATTCAGTGGGTTAGGGTTTAGATTCAGTGGGTTTTGGAACAAATTCAGTGGGTTTGGGCACAGATTCAATGAGCTTGCAGTTTCATTGGGCTTGGGTACAGATTCAGTAGGCTTGGGTACATTGTACTAACTCATATGGTTTTTGCACAGATTCAGTGGGTTTCGGCACAGATTCATGCAGTGGGTTTTGACACAGATTCAGTAAGTTTGGCACAGATTCAGTGGGTTTTGGCACAGATTCAGTGGGTTTTGACACAGATTCAGTGGTTTTGGGTACAGATTTAGTGGGTTTGGCAAGGATCAATCTAGGTTTTTGAGGAAACTACCCTTTTTCAAAATAGGGGAAAGTTTGGCGAAATATAGGGGAGTTTGAATATTCTTATATGGTTCAAAATTATATTCATTTTGATGAAAAAAGATTCTGTAAAACAACTAATTTCATTTTTAGATTTAGTTAAGCAAGATTTTAAGCTCAATAATGAAAAATTTGAGTTTATCATTAAATATGCACTAGCTGTATGATAAATATTAAGAAATTTTGCAAACAAAAGTCATAAAAATTTAATGAAAAATAAGTCACAGGGGAAATTGTGTTACAAAAACGGTCTTTTTTTAGCTTCAAATGGGGAATTTATAAATTTTCAGGAGAATTTTAGGCCAGAGGGGAATTCATTCCTTGAGGGGAAATTTACCGATAAACGGTAATAAATCAGAGCTAGATTGATCCCTGTTTGGGTACAGATTAAATCAGGATTTGGGTCACAGATTCTGGGGGTTTGTGTACCATATTCATTTGGTAAAGATTTAGCAGTTTACACATTCAGTGGGTTTGAGCACAGATTCAATGGGTTTGGGCATATAGTGGGTTTGGGTACAAATTCAGTGGTTTTAGGTACAGATTCAATGGGTATGGGTACAGATTCAGTTGCAATGGATACAAATTCAGTGGTTTTGGGTACAGATTCAATCAGAGTTTTTGGGTCACAGATTTAGGGGGATTGGGTAGTCATATTAAGTGGGTTTGGGGACAGATTCAGTGGGTTTGGGTAGTAAGATTAAGTGGGTTTTGGCACAGATTCAGTGGTTTTTGTACAGATTCAATCAGGGTTTGGGTCACAGATTCAGTGTTTTTGTACCTGGGACCCTCAACACTTAAAATCTCTAGCTTACCGCATTGATCAGCAGTATTGACATGCAGCCCAGTCTCACAATATCTCTTTTTTCTTCCTATAAGTATTCTCCACTTGCTACAACTATAATTTACATCCTAGATATTACTTGCCAATCTACATATTTCAAATACATTGAAACAGGGGTAGATTGACAACAAAAAACAGTATACCCTCTATCGCTCAAAAAACAATGGACTCTGTTCTGCAACAGGTAGCTGATCTGGGTCATATATTTTACCAGTTTGATATATTTGATAGCAGTATTATAATGGGAAACATTCAAAATGCGCTTTATTCAAGCAAATATATACTTCGGCATATATACACAAGTTTAAACATCAGCTTCGGCGTATATACTTATAACACAGTTTAAACATCAGCTTCGGCATATATACTTATAACACAGTTTAAACATCAGCTTCGGCATATATACTTATAACACAGTTTAAACATCAGCTTCGGCATATATACTTATAACACACACAGCTTTTATTAACAACATCAGCTTCGGCATATATACTTATAACACAGTTTAAACATCAGCTTCGGCATATCAATATACTTATATACTTATAACACAGTTTAAACATCAGCTTCGGCATTCTAAACAGTACTATATACTTATAACACAGTTTAAACATCAGCTTCGGCATATATACTTATAACACAGTTTAAACATCAGCTTCGGCGTATATACTTATAACACAGTTTAAACATCAGCTTCGGCGTATATACTTATAACACAGCTTAAACATCAGCTTCGGCATATATACTTATATAACACAGTTTAAACATCAGCTTCGGCGTATATACTTATAACAAGTTTAAACATCAGCTTCGGCGTATATACTTATAACACAGTTTAAACATCAGCTTCGGCATATATACTTATAACACAGTTTAAACATCAGCTTTGGCGTATATACTTATAACACAGTTTAAACATCAGCTTCGGCGTATATACTTATAACACAGTTTAAACATCAGCTTCGGCGTATATACTTATAACACAGTTTAAACATCAGCTTCGGCATATATACTTATAACACAGTTTAAACATCAGCTTCGGCATATATACTATAACACAGTTTAAACATTCATCAGCTTCGGCATATATACTTATAACACAGTTTAAACATCAGCTTCAACATATATATATAACACATAACACAGCTTCGGCATATACTATACAAAAACATCAGCTTCGGCATATATACTTATAACACAGTTAAACATCAGCTTCGGCATATATACTTATAACACAGTTTAAACATCAGCTTCGGCATATATACTTATAACACAGTTTAAACATCAGCTTCGGCATATATACTTATAACACAGTTTAAACATCAGCTTCGGCATATATATACTTATAACACAGTTTAAACATCAGCTTCGGCATATATACTTATAACACAGTTTAAAACATCAGCTTCGGCATATATACTTATAACACAGTTTAAACATCAGCTTCGGCATATATACTTATAACACAGTTTAAACATCAGCTTCGGCATATATACTTATAACACAGTTTAAACATCAGCTTCGGCATATATACTTATAACACAGTTTAAACATCAGCTTCGGCATATATACTTATAACACAGTTTAAACATCAGCTTCGGCATATATACTTATAACACAGTTTAAACATCAGCTTCGGCATATATACTTATAACACAGTTTAAACATCAGCTTCGGCGTATATACTTATAACACAGTTTAAACATCAGCTTCGGCATATATACTTATAACACAGTTTAAACATCAGCTTCGGCGTATATACTTATAACACAGTTTAAACATCAGCTTCGGCATATATACTTATAACACAGTTTAAACATCAGCTTTGGCATATATACTTATAACATTTTAAACATCAGCTTCGGCATATATACTTATAACACAGTTTAAACATCAGCTTTGGCGTATATAATTATAACACAGTTTAAACATCAGCTTCAGCGTATATACTTATAACACAGTTTAAACATCAGCTTCGGCATATATACTTATAACACAGTTTAAACAACAGCTTTGGCGTATATACTTATAACATTTTAAACATCAGCTTCGGCGTATATACTTATAACACAGTTTAAACATCAGCTTTGGCGTATATACTTATAACACAGTTTAAACATCAGCTTCGACATATATACTTATAACACAGTTTAAACATCAGCTTCGGCATATATACTTATAACACAGTTTAAACATCAGCTTCGGCGTATATACTTATAACACAGTTTAAACATCAGCTTCGGCGTATATACTTATAACACAGTTTAAACATCAGCTTCGGCGTATATACTTATAACACAGTTTAAACATCAGCTTCGGCATATATGCTTATAACACACGACTCATTTTTGTTATTGGTATATATACAAAATATATATCTCTCTAATACATAAAACACTATATCATCTACATATTAATGCTTTGAATGTAGATGAAGGCATTCTTTTACTCAAGGTTGACAATCAATCCAAATCAATTATCACAACATCCAAAAAACCCACCCAACATCCACCTGCTGCCAGCCTTAAATAGCACATCATTAAAGACCTATTTCTGTCCTTTACTCTTCCCAAGTCAGGTCAATCATCAATCCTGACCTCAGCTGGATATCAACTATACACATCGTTAAGCCATGGTTTCAATCATAAAAAGACAAACTTAAAAGATATTTCTTGACTAAGAGTGTCTGCAATTAGACCGATCAGGTAAGGGGCACAACAGGACAAGGCCCATACTTATGGGGCAATATTTTACCCCTTCCCAATTTCATGGTGGGGGCATATATCTTACTATTCCAAGACATTATGTATTTGACCTTGAGGTCAAGGTCAAAGTCATTCTTTATAGAAGGTGAATACACAATAGATACATATACTGCCAGATGTCTATTGTCTTATTGTCTCCTGAGCTAGCAATTGTTTTATCTATACTAGCAGAACATTCTAACTTGGTATGATGGTAAAATTTGATCTTGTTTTAATGTCTTATAACAGCCAGGGTAATTTAAGGATTTGCCTAAGGTTTAGATGGTGGAGGAAAGCCAGAGTACTCAGAGAAAATTCACTGACCAGGTGATTATGCAGTACCTGTCAACTGCCCCAAATAGGATTTGAACTCATGACCCTGAGGTGGCGGGTTTGTGTTTGTGGTAATGTCGGAATCACTTGGTCAGCATGATTAACCTTCAAACTATACAGAAACATATTACGATCCATAAACAATTTGGCTTCTTAAAGGATAAACAAACAGCTTGAATATTGTGCAATATGTTCTCATATATATTTGACAGCCTTATGTGTTCCAACTTAGAACCCTCCATTGAGACAACGGTGAAAGATATTGGTTCACTCTTTTTTTACCAAATACTACACTGTATATGTACCAAAACATAAATTATATAATATGGGACAAGGAAGTAATTCCAACCGTGTGGACAAAACAAAATTGTCAAATTTCGAGGCGATGTGCCCCTTTATCAAGACAAACAAAACGAACAAGATTAGATAATAGGATACAAACAGTAATGCCGGACAAAGTAGACAAATATTTAACTATACAGCACAATGGAGCGCAATATACCCTTTGGCAGTGACAGCCGAAGGCCAGATCTACAAAAATGTATCTATGCAATTATATAATACGGTATATTGAACACAATAAATAGTTCACTTAAAATGGAACATATACTACTATCCTCACCTAAAGATCATACCTTAAGCTCTCATATAAATTTAAGTTAAAACATTTTAGAGCTGAATGGAGGAATGACTTCCTAGTAGTTTTTCAGTCCTGTTTATGAAAATTAATCTAAGGATGCTTGATCACCATCCTATAGATATCTAACAATGACGGTGGACTTACCTTTCACTTTTCCTGATAAAAATATCCAGTTCAACATTACCATATGTATTTCACAACAACGTAAGTGGTATTCACTTTATAGAGTCAAAACTCATAAATGACCATTTCACGGGTGGCTGGACACCCGATTGTGGTCAATAAAGGTCAATTGACCACTGTAGGTGTATTATACGACCACCCATAGGTAGTTCCAACCTGACTGGGGAATTCTACCTTAAGTCAACACAGAGGATCAGGCCTTTATGTACATAAACCAGTAACATAATTAATTCTCAGGAATTCATAACCATATATCAACGAGTTCAGTATTGAATTATAAATTTTAACCATTATACCAGGAAAATTGAAAGAAAATACCTGATTCATATCTATAATTTTACAGACAAATTGGCGCAAATTATCCAAATTGGCTGTTAAGATCAAACTAACCATTAAGACACATTTCCTTATTTCATTCATTTTTTTATATTGAGAAATATATTTGGTGTTACATTGTACATATTAAGGCAATTTGGATAATAAATTTATCGTGTAAATAAACATTTTTTTATCAAACATAATTATCTTACATGGTCAACAGACTTTGCCAGTGTACAATTTGTCAGCAAGATGTTTTTAAGATTTATTTGATGTTATTTCTATTAAAATTTGATAGCATCTCTTATAATTTCATCCTTATGGAAATTTTACAAGGGAAGGTATCATATAAACAAGATATGCTAATTAATATAAGGAAATTAAATTCTTTAACGATGCAGCTGCACCTTACAAAACCAGGGTTGTTGTCAAGAGTATAACCTTTCATTTAATACACTAATTTTGACGTCTTCCTTAAATCTTACATGCATGCAGGTATTAGGAATGGATTCTGAAGCACCTAATGTGAGATTTTAAGATTTCCAAAATTAAGGATCTTAACCATTTTCTTTTTACAGTAATGTCTTTTTAATGTTTCTAATGATTTATTTGGTTTAACGACACTTTAACATTCAGGTTCATTTAAGGACAGATCAAATTTAGGAGATAGAAGAAACTGAGTACC
This sequence comes from Argopecten irradians, assembly GCF_041381155.1. NCBI lineage: Eukaryota > Metazoa > Mollusca > Bivalvia > Pectinida > Pectinidae > Argopecten > Argopecten irradians. The sequence continues at coordinate 44,754,091 of NC_091134.1, read as the reverse complement.
TGGAGAAAAACCACAAAACTGCAGTCAGTATATGGTAACTCACAACCAAGAGGAGAAGGGCTTGTGGGAAATCATGTCAGGAAATCTTATTGTCATGGCCATCGTGCCGAAATGACAAAATGCAACACTTTTGAGTTTGTCATCCAGTTTTCTGATTCCATTCCTTTGTTGTATAATAGGCCATAATATATCAGTCAATTGATTTTGGAATGGGAAGGCCATGAATTCACTTGATGTCAATAACATTTGATTAACTTAGATTGGGCTGTACGTTTCAGTGAGATAACACTTTAACTGACCACAAGGGCAACAAACATATATAGCACAGCATCTCTAGATCTATGAGCAAACATGGCGATATCTAAAATCGAAATAAATCAAACTGAAAGAGATGAATTCATGACCCTAAATTAACACAAAATGGAAATGGAACATGCTTGACAATCCAAGACAGCTGACATGGAACAAGGGATGTGATAGACATACATATGGAAATCACTATATGTCCCTTCTAATTTCGACTGGGGATGGCCAGGGTAGGGGGTGGGGGTGTTAAGTGGGGGTATTGGAGGCGGGATTGCATAAAGAATTCATTCAAACTCAAATCAAGATTCATCTTAGAAATGAAAACAATCAATGCATCATGATAAAAGTCAAAACAAAAGAAATTTGATCTGCACACAATGAAGGGTATATTTTGTGTATATACCCAAACTAAAAACAGCAGATAAACATAAAGGCTGCCTACCAAGGAAAACCAATAGTTTTCACAGTTTGTGTTCCACATTCTTACAGGACTAAAGTATATTGTCAGACTGACAATGACAAGCATACCAGGTCTCACCAAGCATGAACATGACACTTGACCCGCTAGTTAACACTTTGAAACTTGTGACTACCTTCAAGTAGTGCCCCACCCCCAACACCTACAGCCTAGCTTCCCTCACCCCTGGGCCCTCTGACCCTCCTCATCCCGTCCTACCCGACAGCCTTTTATACTCACTTGTTTTCAAACCCCAGGAAATTTCCTGCTCGATATCGTTGAGCAGATCGAAACTACCATGATGGTCTTTCAAACTGTCCATGTTAGCGGTGAAACTCATTGTCTGAGTATTCAATGACCACGGCCTTCAGATACGCTGTAATCCTCCGAAATATTCACATAAACAAAATAATCCACTAATATTGACATGGCGCATCATAACTCCAAGGGATATAGTAGTCTCCGAAAAAACATATATCCATATGTAAACTTGTCCGAAACCAGCCAGTCAGAACCGTTCAGTGAATCAGCCACAACATCGGGGAAAATTGTGATATACCTATACTCGAATAAACCCTTGTTTATTCAATTTGTCAAGTGTAGTGAAAAGAAAACAGTGATGATATCCAGCATGACATTCCAGCAAAATGAGGGGGTCAAGATTTGAACCATTCGTCTATATATACCAACTCTGACCCAAAAATATTTAGGGTCAGTATTCAGGGGTCATTTCAATTTCAAATGTCCAGTGGAATGGAAAGTCCTCTTAGCAATATTTTAGGGATCAGTTTCTATGACGTTTTATTTTTCAGACAGTGTGTTGGTGGGATTTTGTGAAAGAAATTAATGAGAGTGAGTAGGTGGACTTCATTAGTTTTTTTTTGAGTAAATGTTAAATGCATGTAAATATTTAGGGAAGAGACAGGAAGGTCACATTATTCTGTCTGCTTACACACTAGGTTACCTGTACTTACATATTGCATGCATAAATTATTATTTTGTTTAACATTTTACATGACATTTTCATTCAATCTGGAGAGTTACGTCAGTCACTGTGGCCTTTTTGTTATATGTGAAGGCAATGAGGACAGCTGATACCGTAATTACCAAAATAAATACATAATGTTATAGAAACTACTAAAAACGCTTATACAAAGATCCCACTAGCAACCATCCTCAACTTTATACTAATTAAAAATGTTTTCATTTCTCAAAGGTAAAGTGTAGATGCCTCAGGACACTACAAAATTAGATAATGGGAGGGGGGGGCTGTTGGCTTATCCCCAACATCATGACATCATGACAGCCATTTTGTTTCCATGATTCCATGTGATTGAAACATAACATACATGTTTATCATAATCATATCATAGACATTTTTATGCTGCAATATTTGAGTTACTGGTCATTGTAAAAAAAACGTATCTATAGTGACCAGTTTACCTTGGCAACCGCTATTATTGACAAAACAAAGCATACATATCTACACATGGTCATCAACATCGTTGACATGTTGACATTGAAATTGATGATAAAGTTTAGGAGTTGTCTGGACCAATGTTTGTTATGGACATTATAAAGACATACCTTTAATCTCATTCCAGTATAGGTAACCCGCTTTAACTTTGGTACAGGATAGAGGGGTTATAATGAACGAGACATTGGCCCATTTTATGGTTCCAGTTTGGTTTCTATTGATGAACCTCTATCTCCTGTCGGTCCAGTTCCTCTCTTACATGTTATTGTGTAATATATCAGATTTAGTTAATACATTAGTTTAACGTCCCATTAGTAAAGCCAAGCTCATTTAAGAATATGCCAGGTTTAGATGGTGGAAGAAATTAAGAGTAACTGGAGGAAAAAACTCTCTAACCATGCAATGGTCAGAAACTGCCCTACATGGAATTCAAACTTGTGACCCAGAGGTTGAGGGCATTGATTGTGGTAAGTATGTCAGGACACCTTAACCACTATGCCTCCCTTTGAGGGTACATCAAAATATGGTCATTCCGCATGCATTCTCCAAATTCTCAGGGTAGCTGCTAACAATAGTGCTACCTGATTGTTGGTAATTGACCTAGTTATGATAATATACAATCTTCTCTTTCTTCATAATCAAAAGCAAAGAAATCACGTATATAAGAGTTGTATGTGTATTTTTTGAATAGAATACATACAACTGTGAGTTACAGTTTTTCTTTCAGTAAGCTTAGCTATTCATATGTGTATATAAAATTAAGTTGTACAATCATACAATAACTGTTTGTTCCTGTCTTAAAACGTAACGTCAAATTGACTTTTTATTACAGATACAATGACATGGCTGTTAAGTCCCTAAGATGGATAAAGATGGTATATAGAGCAAAGGTAATCTCATCAATATAGCATTTGTCTGATTCCTCTGATAGTGACATCTCAAAAGTGGAATTTTTACATGAAAATCTCTGAAATACTTACCGTTTTATATCCTGAAACTTTGGATGTTACACTGGAGAAACTTAGCTGTGCATCCCTATGTCCTATACACACCCACACACTCACACCTGTGTTTACCTGTACAGGTATATATACATACCCAATCAGGTGAGCTTCATGATTTATTGCCCAACCTAATATAATGACAATATTAACACCGAGCCGTTCAGCCCTAACCGGAGTAATATAATGACAATATTAACACCGAGCCGTTCAGCCCTAACCGGAGTTGTCTACCCTGGTTTAATAATACAGATACTTGATAATCGCCATAACTGACGTCGGGAGTTAATTATAGATATATTTGGATGCGGAAAAGCTTGTGCACGGATACCAATATTTTGTTTTCCTCCTACCACTTGGCTACTTGTTTACCCTCTAAGCAGATACACCCAACTTCATATCTACAACATTGTTAAACTTTATGATGGGCCATATATCCAAAACCTTCAGTTTACAGGTCAGTGTTCAAAGTAACTGCCATTTTAAGTAACATTGATTTTAACAATATTTTTCACTTGGTGTTCAAAGGAACTGCCATTTTAAGTTACATTGATTTTAACAATATTTTTCACTTGGTGTTCAAAGTAACTGCCATTTTAAGTAACAATGATTTCAACAATATTTTTCACTAATTGTATGCATTAAACAACCTTTTTATGTGATCTATGCTAGAGCTTTGATATTTGCCAAATGTAATTAGATCTATATATGTACGTCAACTTTCGTTGTTAGCTAAATTAAGATAATTAATGATGAATCTATTTGATAAAGGGAGATAATACCATGCTTGCAAGGGGAGATAATTGTCACTGGGAAACAAATCAAAATATCTCCATTATGAATGCAACCTTCAATTCTTCAAAACGAATTTAGTAAAAATTTTCCATGCTTTTCAGCACTGAGTACCTTTTGCAAAAGTGGTAAGGTTTAGAAAATTAATGGCACCTTATCAAAAGGAACTGGTCATGTGGACTTATATCCCATGTGACCTGTCACCTTCCTCCTCTGACCTTACTTTCATAAACATAAGGTCAATGTTCTCAATGCAAAATAAAATTAAAGAAGTCTGTGCTTATCCAACAGATTTTAGATTTCCAATACACAGATTTTTCCAAGCTTTAAGCTTGGAATCTACATGGTCCCATTAATGCCATTACAACAAATTTAAAATGACAAGACAGCTAGATGTTTAACAGATTTTGTTTAGAATGCAAAGGTTATGATTCTAAGGCTTTGAAGCTGTGATACATAACTTTACAAAACTATAATTATGTCTTAATAAAAAATAATTAATAAATGAAAACTTGACCATACATGTTTATAAATCAATATCAAATACCCACCTGATAAATAATTGCCTTTAGGCTCTGTAGGGCTTTTAAGCCTCTTGGAGGCTTCTCTTACGCGCCCTGGTGAGGACGGCTTCTCCAATGTAATTTTAGCAGGACCATTCCAATGTGGGGACAAGGACTTTGAATCCAGGTCCTGGCCGTCCCGGAACCAAAGGACCAAGGGTTCGGAAAAAAACATGGCGAATCACATTCAAATTTTAAATCGTAATTCCTTACAGTGGTCCGTGTCATATGACTGACGTAAATCTCAAACGAGTACTGTTTGAACGCACAGTAAGAAGATTCAGATCTGTGTTGTCCGTATAGAAGGATTAAGAACAATCTTTCTTAGGTTAAATCACTGTGTTATTTAAATACATGTTTTAGTTCATGTGTTCATATACTGTTCCCTTGGTAAAAGATTTTTTAACGGCAGGTGAATTATAGAACAATTCATTCGACATCTTTACGTTCATAACTGGTACATATAACCTATAAACTCCTTCAAACAGCCATAAGTTTTCAATTTCAAGTCAAGGACTGCTCTACAATTGATGCATCATGAGATATATTCGTACGTGACCTCAGAGTAACGGTTCCTTAAGGCAAATGTCTGTATTGATACAAGTGATATCAACCTCTTTAGTACTGGTACCCATCTTCTGTGCAGGTAAACGGCTGACCTTGACAATCAAAGGTCATCGATTGTCTCCAAGGTGAAGTATATGTATGCCTGGAGTAAAAGACAGCGATAGTGAGAAACAGAAACGAACACCATCTGTAGAGCCACAAGTAGCCATATTTATCCCGATACGAGACAAAAAAATACTCCCAATCAGACAGTGAATCATGATGATCGATTGTCAAGGTCACAGGGTCAAACCCACAGGAAGTTAACACATAAAAACCCTAATCATCACTGAAATCGCAGGTCAGTTAAACAGGAAGTAAAAACATTTCACTCCGAACATTTATTCAACAGAAAATAAACAATTACCAATATTTGGAAATCATTTTCCTTAAGAATTTGTTTAGCTCTATAGCTCAGTATAACAATACCAAAAGACCAAAGACAAACATCTGCATGAACTGATCGAGATAAGGTTCCAGGCCTGCATAAGACTTTGATCTATATCCTCTAGAATATGTTATCAACTGTTACGATGTAATCCAAGTAAGAAGAATTTCTAAATAAGTCAAGAAAACACCAACCACAACACAGACATATACAAACTCTTTGAGGAACTTCAGAAATCAGGCCAAAGTTAATCTCCAACATCTGTCATCTAGGAAACACCAACCGGGTATATGTATTGTAAGCTTTAAGTGTCAGTTATTCCTCCATTGATACAGGTGTAAATTAATCTTCCAACTGAAGACCCCTATCATTCCTGATAATCCTCGACCCCTATCAGAGCTAGCTCAGGTCCTACTGGGCCCCTTTTAATCCTCAGTCCCTGTCACAGAAAGCTATCTCTCCTCCAACTCTTTAGCTCTTCTGTATAAATCGCCTATCATATATATCTATTAATTCTAAAGAGCTCACTTATCTCACCTTTAGGATTAGCCAAGAACTCGTTGTATATCCTTTCCTAGCTTCTGAATTTGTTGACAAACGATCGTAATTTATTCCATTTTCAACAATTGTCAACAATTTGCCGGGACCTAGAAGACCACTCTATTTTGATAACTACGAGTCAAAAGGGTTAAAGAAATGTTATAAACGAGGGTACATATAGTCTTATGTTAAATTTAGCATAACAAGGTCTTAATTATCCTGTTTACGACGACCTTCTAAACATTAGCATTATAAAGCTAAAATACTGAAATACCTTAAGTCATTCAAGTCGAATTTAACAGTGATATTCAGGCTTTTATATAATTCATTCACAAGCATATTTATTTAGACTTGTGTGTATAATAGATTGTGTGTATAAATTAAATATTTCTCATGTGTGAAATTATCGCTCTATCAATAAAATTGTCTTGATATGATAATGTTTTCCAATAAAATAATTCTTTTATTAGGTTCATTTTATAAAGGGAATGTAAAGTCTTTGATCTTGTTTTCATCAACTTTTACTACAAATAGACTTGCACTAGTTTACAGATTTTATCAAACTTTCAAATGGATGTTTGTAAGAAAATCAAAGAATCATATTCATCATGACAAATCAAATATTAATTTTGAATAAGTACATTTCTTTTCATTTCTGATAGGTTTGAAAATTGAACCAGAATACCTGTGAAAAAGAATTTTTAATTGAACAAGATACTTGAGAAAAAAATCTTTTTAATTGAACAAGAATATCTGAGAAAAAGATTTTTAAACTCTTTAATCTCAGGATTTCATAAAAAAAAAGTGGTTAATAAAACTTTATCTATTTTTTTCTTTTAGAACTCAACTTCTAGTGTAAAATTCAATAATTTAAGTTAACTTATTTAGATTTAAATATTTTTTTGTAAGACTAATTGCTGTAAATAATGTATACACAAATGCTATGACTATTTTTTTATCACTGATGAGTTTAGTTGAAAGAAATTCAAACAATTTGATGATATCACATCTAGTTAATAATGATAAATCATTACTTTTATTCCTTAATTCCTAAATGTCAGAAGATTTTAAGTCTGTATGGGTGTAACACAAGTATGTGTGATGGTAATGGGTGTAGTATAATGAATACAGGTCGTAATAGTATAGTCTAACGAGCAGGTCATATTAGATCTATAGTTTAACAAGGTATAAAAGTTATCATTGTCATGCAGAGTTAAAAATTTGAATTATTATAATTTATATAACTTATAATATAGCTATATTATATAACTAAAATTTCAGCAAAAAAAAAAAAAAAAAAAAAAGCGAAACAAAACTTTTATAAGATTTCTGATTACTTTAATAGGTTTATATTTTCATTTTCTAGTCAATTAATTTGATTTTAGCTTTAATTGTTTCAAAATGTTGATAAATTAATCATTTTCATTTTTTAATAGCATTATAAGTTTAAGGAATCTGTAACAGGACAGCTATAAAGTAAATAACTTTAATATAATTGAATTTTTTACATCAAAAGAAAATTGGTAGCTACCTTATATGGATCAGAAATGGTTCTCGATCATCAAAGTTACAAAATTTTGAATTTGAAATCTGATAATTAATAAAGAAATTCAATATGAAAACCAAAAGGAATTAAAATCATTTTGAAGCTTATAGTCGCATTATATACAACATCAATTTCAAGTTAATCAGCAATTAATTAATTACCATAACAAAAAAACTTGTGTAAGGTGGTGCATTAATTAAGGTAAACAACTTTCATTAACTGCAGGCAGTAAATCCATTCCAGCTGACCACATTAGGTCAATAATTTAGGGCATGTACATCACTTAAGTCAATATGGCTCACCACTAGTAGATGCGACCAACTAGAGCTCTCAATCAGAACATCCTGCATATCATCCACGTGTAAAATCCAAAAACTATTCAAAATAAAATCCACAAAATATCCACAGTTAACGATAAAATCCATAAGTCCAGTACATATAGATAAACCTGATGTTAGTATGACCTCACAGATACCTGTATGTTTTACCTATCCTCATAAGGAATCTAACCCCAGGAAGTCACAGCCACATTAAACCAGATCTTCAATCAACCGTGAATAATTTATGTATTTACTGATCCGTGTCAAGTACAAAATTTCGTCACCTATCTATCAAAGAAATCAGGATATTTACGTTCCTTCACAAAACACAAGGTGTGGTAAATATACTGGCCCTCTGGCCGAAGCGACCAAACAAAATGTAATTAGCCTATTGTGTAACACTAATGGGGTATCCGGACTGGTCAGCAAATTTAGCCATATGTGGTCAGTTCCTACTGCTAATTGCAACCTAACTGTCCTCATGCATAGGGCAATTATCGTAAATTATTAAAGGAAGTAATTTCTGAGGTCAGACAATGTCGATGAGTATATTAAGAATCAATGACTGCATTATAATTGACTCCACGAATCATATTTTTCATTTTTCTTCCCTATGTTAATTTATTCATGTATTTTCTTCTGTATTTTTTTTTTTCATTCATTTTTCCAAATACATGTAAAAAAGAAGAAATTGGGACTAATCGTAAAATGATTTTCTCTCTCTTTTTTTACATTTTACCTGATATTTTACTGTACTACATGTGAAAATTGGTCATATTTTTTATCATAGGTTTTATTTCAAGTCCTACATATAAATCTGTATCAGTATCAAAGACAAGGCAATTACGAACAGAAGAGGCCTGGTTTAAGAATAAAGAAATAAGATAATGAAGCCAAATAAATATAGTGATCAAAATGGGATCAAATAAATATACAATTACTGACTTTGCATTAGCTTGATCCACAGATTTATCAACTGCATGTTATACAATTAACATATATAATCATGGCCAAAATTTCACTTTCCTGTATTTTCTATTTTCGACATCTACAATGGTCTTGTATCAGGAGTTATCAATATTCGCCAGAGGATACTTATTCTCATAAGATCCACTTTAATTCACTATAGATTTAAAACAAGTACCGGGTAACAAATAAAAAACCATACAATACGACATTTTTCCATACATACCTCAACAACTTTGTTAAAGAAATATTCAATTTTTAAGACATAAATACCCTTCAGCCTCCAAATAAAATCATGATAGAATAAGACAGCTCTGGTATAAAGTTATCTTTCACAACATTACAACACATTTTTAGTATGATAATGAATCTCACCTTATATCAGGCCTTTATATAAAATTTGATTTTAAAATTCTTCATGAAATGAACCCTGTGTGGCAAACCCCAACAAGTGACAACATTTTACCTCATATTAACCTCTACTATACATATTCCAGTAGGTTCAAAATTTTACAAGTTGAAGTGATTTATGAATTCCAGAACACATTGGCTGTATTTTCCTGATGTAAACAAGGTATATTTACAGGTGTCGCTTCAGTAAACATCCAGGTGAAAAACATTCAGGTATCACACAATGAACGACAGGTTCGTTATAATCCACGTTAATTTCACCTCCTAATCCACATAAACACCTGACTGTTAACTGATAATTAATTATTTACCCGGAATGAGCCACAGGTTTAGCCTAATCGAATGCTTCCTCCGGCTAAATTGATACGAGTCCTAACTCAAGATAGTCGATTAAGACTGTCTGATCTTAATATGGATGACTCCTGTCATGAAATGCAAGTTTTGTCGAATACCTATTGATATTATAATGTCAGTTTTAGAGATATTCATTTGTCATATAAGCTGTACCTTAATGTATATTCTCTGTCTCATTTGTATATATCTGGGTACATCCAGGTAGTTTTCATATTCCTACTAAGATATTTTATGACCCTTGTTATTTATGGCTGCTAGAACCCATCCAAACATATTAATAGTTGTCTGTCAAAACGAAATGTGAAACAAATGTTGGTATGGTCGGTGAATATCACAAATTCAGTGATAGCTACAAATGAATTCCAACCTAAAAAGATAAACTTAAGTATATTTAAGAAGAAAGAACTATGTGCTATTGAGAATATTAAAAGTCAATTGATGAAATTCCTCTATTAAGTTCAGTCAATGGAAAATTCAATTTCCTTTAAGCTTTCTACGAGGTCCATAAACTTCAAACCTATGTATTGTACATACCCGATAAACACTCTATGAATAAATTGAATCCTAACTGAATAGCTAATAGTTTAGCATGTGTAATTTTATCTATCACTTTTTGAGACAAGCAAATTCATGGAATTTATATCCCCCCGCCTTCGTGAATCAAAGGCCCATAACTCTGCCAAATAGTGTCCTATGAAAGTGATGAGTGTACCCATCTGAGCCCTTGGCACATTTAACCAGGAAACCAAGTTACAATACAATTGCTGAAGATTTGTGGCAGTTATTGCACGGAAACCAAGTGTGACGGACATACCCAAATTAATATCCCCTGTATCACTTCAATGGCCTTCGACTTCTGATCGCCGAATAAAAGGGTTTATTGTATTTTCCATTATTATCATATTTGTTTTTAATGTCTTCTTTTATTTCCTATTGTTCATTTTATATAATGTGACCATGTTTGTCTTATGTGTGAAAAACGTGCAGACAACTATGAGAATTTGACAATTTTTTGTCCCCACTTGGTTGGAATGACATCTTTGCCCCAGTGACAAGTGTGATAGCCTAAGAGTCTGTCTCTTTGCTCTGAATTATTATTAAAGAAAAGTAGGGTATATCTAATCTCCATGATCGAGTGACACGAAGCATAACATGTTAACAACCCTACAGCGCATTTTTAGTTCATCTTGTCACATTTTATGTAAATGTCATTATCACTGTTATCAAGTACACCTGTATAAATATCGTTACCAGGTGAGACAAAACACAACAATGGTTATCCCTTGATTTGGTTTGCCTTTTAAATGTATTATCATTAATATACAGGGTTTATTAAGGATATATATATACATAGCTATTTTAGGGGTAGAAAAAACCAGAGTACTCAGAGAAAAAAATAAGTTGACTGCCTGTACCTGGCAACTGCATGGTCCATATGGGTTTTTAACTTGCAATCAAGAAATATGTCACTAGGGCATCCAGTAGACCTCTGGGGGCATGTTTTTGACTCTTGCAAATCAGAATTGACTCATGTGTTTGAAGCACATGTCTATTTATTATAGCTAGATTTGATTCTTCAGATTACTGAGAAATTGTGATATATGTCTTTTGAAACTGCTAAAAGTCAAGGGTCAACTGGATTCCCTAATGTCAGAACATCTTACAACCACTGGGGCTGTTTCTCATACCTTATTCATCCTCAGAGGATATTATGTTTTTATAACTCTATAAGGGACCCATGTGAGAAGAAAACGGAGTACCTCAGGGTCAAAAACTCATGTGGTTGAGCAGCTGATCCCTTCAAACAGGGAATCGAACCCTGGCCTCTTCAATGAAAGGTGAGCTAGTACATTGAGGCACATGAACACGATTTCTGAGAACACTTTAAATCACATCTTTACTCTGTAAATGCTTAAGAGTTATCTCCCTTTATATTCAGGTAATCCAATTGATTGTTTTCATTTCATCGTAAAAAGTAGCCATTGAGGTTGTAGACAGAGATATATCAAGACAGACCCATCAGATGTACTGAATGGGATGGCGGTATATATATACAGAGATTGATACTGATGGTCAGGTTAAAGTAAAATGTTACAAGGTTGGTATTGATCAACACACACTAGAGACCATGGGTTTTTTTTAACTCAATCAGGGTTTTTGCAAGCTATTTTGGGGAAAAGACCCTGAGCCAAAATTGGGAAAATATTATCGGTGTTTTCAAAAAATTGGGAAAATATCATCATCATTTTAATTTAATTCTGACTCAAAATATTCATTAACAAGGACATAGTCATTCAGATCCCCCGCCAATGGAGAGCTAAATCAATTAATGCATTAATTTTATATGCTAGTAAGAGTATAGGGAAAGTATTTTAAAACCCAACTGCAATTGAAGAATATATACAAAACATATATATGGTTTTTTTAACAAAGTGAAACCAACTTTGAAAACACTTGCTTCTTTGAAAAATACCAGAATTGATCTTAGCTTTAACAAAGTTCAGCAGCTAACAGTGCGATTTTTTATTTGTTTTAAACAGCGACGAGTTACATAGGAATTAAGTGAATGTTCATAGTAATTGAGTTTGATATATCTGAGTTTTACTGCATGCATATTAAATAAAAAGTAAAGCATAATACAAAATTAGAAGTCCTACATAAAATGTGTCTATGTAGTTTCATGGAAATATCTCTGCTGGTTTTAGAGTTGTGCTCCGGAAACAATTCTTACACAAAATCTGCCATTTTCAGCTATGTTTCCATGGTTACAGAAAAAAGTACAAAAAGTGAAAACCTTAAAATAGCAAAAGGCACTACTAGACCATAAGACTAATGTGCCTATGGAGTTCCGTGCATATATCTCAACTGGTTTTCCAGTTATGCTGCGGAAACGAACCTGGTACAAAAATATGATATTTTCAGCAATGTTTCCATGGTTACGGAAAAAGTGCAAAAAATGAAAACCTAAAAATAGCAAAAGGCACTACTAGACCATAAGAACAATGTGTCTATGAAGTTTCATGGAAATATCTCTACTGGTTTTAGAGTTGTGCTCCGGAAATGATTCTTACACAAAAATCTGCCATTTTCAGCAATGTTTCCATGGTTACAGAAAAAAATACAAAAAGTGAAAACCTTAAAATAGCAAAAGGCACTACTAGACCATAAGACTAATGTGTCTATGAAGTTTCGTGGAAATATCTCTTCTGGTTTTAGAGTTATGCTCCGGAACGAACCTGGTACAAAAATATGATATTTTCAGCAATGTTTCCATGGTTACAGAAAAAATGCCAAAAATGAAAACCTAAAAATAGCAAAAGGCACTACTAGACCATAAAACCAATGTGTGTATGAAGTTTCGTGGAAATATCTCTACTGGTTTTAGAGTTATGCTCCGGAAACCATTCGTACGGACGGACAGACGGACGGAACCCATTTGTATATCCCGCGCCAACTTCGATTGGCAGGGGATAACTATTAAGTCAGTGTTCAGTAATAAAAAAAGTTTGAGCCTCTTATTTTACTTCAAGATAAAAATATAAAAATAATTTATTGCACTTTGTTGGGCGGGGGATAACTATTAAGTCAGTGTTCAGTAATAAAAAAAGTTTGAGCCTCTTATTTTACTCCAAGATAAAAATATAAAAATAATTTATTGCATCACTGAAAAATTATGTGGCACTATGTCCTATATCAAATGTCCTATATCAAATGAAGTACTGAATTGTGCATGCACCAAAAGCAAAATAACTTCTTTTATATTATTTTTGTGATAATAAGATATATACAGACATGATTAAACAGCAAATACAGTTCAAATGAGGAGTATGTTGGCGATGGAGCGTCCAAAATAAAACACTTGTAACATAAAAAAATGTAGGCCTAACTGATCAATGCAGAAATTATGGCAAAATGCAAATGCATTATGTAAATTGTCAAAGATGTTTGAAAATAAAACACAAGAGGCCCAGAGGGCCTTTATTGCTCACCTGGTTTTTGTTAGTAATTATCACAAGACTCTGACAATTACAAAAATAAGCAAAATTGACTCCCAAAGTTTAATTTTGAATCACAACCATACAATGATGCTATTGATACCATACAAATATGCTATCCAATACATAGGTTCAGAGACAAAGTAATTTATATGAAAGTCACTGTACAGGGCTCCGATAAAGATCTATGTTTTCTTATATTTTGATGGAACTGTGCTACACAGCTTTTGGCGGTATGATGTCTGAGGAAGAGTTCTAACGAATACGTGTGGAAATTGGCACAGACTTATATGTAAAAGTTGATTTTGAAACACTTTTCTAAGAGACAATGATGTGACTCCGGTGAGATCTACTCACCCCACACCTGTATACTTCTACAGTGGATCTGGTGTACATACAATTGTACCTACTATATATAATATTTACACTTATAGACTATAGTCATGTCGACTCCAAGAGGTACTTTCAACTCCAATAAGGGGAAATCTAAGGGACGTGATGAGAAATCTGTAGAGGAAATCTAAGGGACGTGATGAGAAATCTGTAGAGGAAAGTCTTGTGGATATTTATAACAAACTTGAGAGTCTAATCACTAGTGACACTATGGAAAAAATGATACATAAACTCAAAAGTGATATCAGAAAAGAAAATGAGGACATGATTCAGAAACTTGAGAGTCGGATTTTCGACTTAGAGAATAGCAATGACAGACTAAAACAAACAGTCCAGAGTCAAGAAGAAACAATCATCGAGCTACAGAAGGTACAATGTGAAGTGTACTCTAAATACAATGACTTAGAGCAACACGGTAGGAAGAATTCCATCCGTATATCCGGACTCTGGGATACCTCAGATTCCGAATCCGTAGATGACTGTGTTAAAACTGTTGTGTCTTTTGTGAACATTAAGTTGAACATTCCCGTACAGAGTGAGGACATTGACATTGCTCACAGGCTAGGTAAATTCAATAAAGATCGTCCAAGGAACATTATTATAAAGTTTGTCCATAGACGGAGAAAGCACGAGATCATCCGCGCGAGACGACAGCTGAAGGGTACCGGCATGACTGTTTTTGAAAATCTAACAAGACTTAACCAACAAAAACTGAAAACAGCATACAATTTGAACTGTGTTAAGAATTCGTATAGCGTAGATGGAAAATTATTTGTGATTCTGGAAAACGGCAAAAAACGTTAGAATCCTGTTTGATACTCCTTTGGAAGAAGATTTCCTGCTGAATGACACAAATTTCAGAAGGAATATATAGAAATATAGACCTACTTGTACAAGTATTTTCACAATCTGAAATACATGTAACTGAGATTTCATTACAAAAGGTCGGTAATGGACTATAGGTAGTGGACAGCACTACCGCCAGAGACTAAGTCTCTGGATTACCGATCCGCGATAAACATTTCATTGTGATTACTGTGAATTTTTGTGTTGTGCATAATTATTCTTGTTTGGATTAAAAAAATGGAATATTTAAATTTCTGTGAGTAAGGTAAGTGCGAGTTGATGTTATATTGAATTGTGAGCAAAAACTGTAACGTTAAATATTCTTCGAGAGTAGTTTCCTCGATTTGGGAAAACAAATAACACAGATTTTGTGTTCATGTACAGTATACATAGTTTTTTTTATTTTTGCTATTTTCATTTGTATGGTAATAATATCAGAAACATGTATATTTATGTTTCTGATACCATAACTCATGTAAATCTCTGTAAGAGTGGCCTCCCTTTACCTGTCTATATTTTTTGTTCCGTTAATTTCCTGTCTGATTTGTAATTAGAAATATATTTCTGTCGCAATGAATGCCTCTGAAATATACAGATAGATGTATCAGTCAAATTTTGCCCTCTATATTCAAATGCGAGTTGTATTCTTTTTATTATCAAATAAGGATTTCCCTTTAGATATTTTTTTTCTTATCCGGATTTAATTTGGATAAGGTTTTCTCATATAGATTTGTACTTCCGTTTCCGGTATGTAAGTCTTTGTCATTGGTGCGTTTGATTTGAATACAAATATATGTTTCAGTTAATGCGCCAATATGACAAAGACACAACAGTAAAGCAAGCGAGCACGGTGTGGGAAGAGTAGTGACCGAACTAGGCCTACCATGTATATGTTTTTTATTGTATCCTATCTACCACTTTTCTGTTCTCTTCTTACCTACTCTGTTTTTCTGGATGGCAAGTTATACTTAAGAAATTGGAATTGTTGCAACAATAACGCACGTTGGAAATTTATTTATATTTATCGTGTTCCACAGTACCTTCTCTACGTGATTTATTCAGTATGCCTACTGCAACCAGCTATTAGAAGCAAGCATGATGACATGTTTTGTAACTTTGGTTTCATAATTAGTTGAGAGTGTCAAGATACTATCAGCAAACTGTCAGGGTCTGTCGGATAAGTTCAAGCGTAAAGATGTCTTTGCATATTTAAGAGACAAAAGTTATAATATATACTGCATTCAAGACACACATTTTACCAAAGAAAAAGAAATACTAATACGCAATGAATGGGGTTATAACTGTCATTTCAATTCTTTTAAATCTAACTCACGGGGTGTTTGCTGTACTAATTAACAATAATTTTGATTGCAGGATCAAAAAGGAAAAGATAGACTCGTCTGGTAATTTTTTAGCATTAGACTTGGAAATTGAAGGTAAAAATATAACATTAATCAATATTTATGGTCCAAACTCCGATTGTCCTGATTTTTTTACAAGAGTGGAAGATACTATCCTTGACTTTAATAATGATAAATATATAATCTGTGGTGATTTTAACTTAGTTATTGACCCTGAGCTGGACTATGACAAAAGCTATAAAAAAATCAATAATCCAAAGGCTAGAGAGAAAGTTTTAAATTTAATAGAAAATTTAGATATGGTAGATGTTTTTAGGGAACAGCATACAAATTTGAAACGTTATACATGGCGAAAACATTCACCTGTAAAACAATCAAGATTAGATTTTTTTCTTGTTTCTCGAAATATATTGTCAAGTGTTTCTGAAGCAAATATTGATGCAGGGTATAGGTCTGATCATTCTTTTCCAAAGATTGTTTTAAAATTTTATGACTTCAAAAAAGGTAAAGGGCTTTGGAAATTTAACAACTCATTATTACATGATCAAGAATATTTGAACCTGGTAAACAATACAATTAAATCTGTAAAAGCACAGTACTGTCTGCCAATATATAATCTTGACTCTATTGATAATATTCAGGATAGCAGCCTACAATTTATAATAAATGATCAACTCTTTCTTGAGACACTTTTAATGGAAATAAGAGGAAGAACAATATCATATTCATCTTTTAAAAAGAAACAAAAGAATTTAAGAGAGAACAATCTGAAAGAAGATATTAATAAACTTGAAAATCAAACTGCTGTTGATATAGATCTAGATGAATTGAATAGAAAAAAGAAGGAATTAGAAGAGATTCGGTTGGAAAAACTTAAAGGTAGTGTAATTCGGTCAAAAGCTTTATGGATAGAGGAAGGGGAAAAGCCTACACAATATTTTTTAAATCTAGAAAGTAGAAATTATGTATCAAAAATTATTCCAAAACTTGAGAAAGAAAATGGAGAGTTTATCACTAATCAAGATGAAATTCTTAGTAAAGTTAAATCCTTTTATGAACAATTATACTCTGTTGACAAGAACATTGAGGAAGTAGATTTAGAAGAATTTTTAGAAGGTTGTGAAGTTCCAAAATTAAATAATACAGAATCTTCGAGCATGGAGGGTCTAATAACGTTTGAAGAAGCATCAACAACTCTTAAAAATATGAAAAATAATAATAAAAGTCCGGGATCGGATGGATACACTTCAGAGTTTTTCAAATGTTTTTGGAGTAAATTGGGGTTTTTCGTTGTTCGTTCTATTAATTATGGGTACTTAAATGGTCAACTTTCAATCACACAACGTCAGGGCATTATCACCTGTATTCCAAAGCCAAACAAATCAAAATACTTTATTAAAAACTGGCGTCCAATTTCTTTATTAAACATTGTATATAAAATAGCTTCTGGGACAATAGCTAACAGGATTAAAAATATTTTGGGTAAAATTTTGAATTCAGACCAGACAGGTTTTATTTCTGGACGATATTTAGGAGAAAATACAAGATTAATTTATGACATTATGCAATACACCGAGGAATATGATATCCCTGGAATGTTGTTAATAATTGATTTCGAAAAAGCTTTTGACTCCGTTTCCTGGAAATTTATTGATAAAACTCTGAAATACTTTAATTTTGGAAATAGTTTAAGAAATTGGATAAAAGTTTTACATCATAATGCTAGCTCTGCAGTTAATCAAGGAGGTAATTTGTCTTCATTTTTTAATATTATGCGCGGTTGTCGTCAAGGCGATCAAATCGCTCCTTATATTTTTATCATCTGTGCGGAAGTCTTAGCTATTCATATTAGAAATAACAGAAACATTGTTGGTATAAATATAGAAAATTGTAGTATTTCAAATTCTCAATATGCTGATGACACTTCTCTAATACTTGATGGATCTGAAAACTCTTTGAAGGCAGCTGTTACAGAATTAAATATTTATGCCAAAATTTCAGGACTTAAAATAAATACAGGAAAATCACAGGTTATTTGGATAGGCAGTCAAAAGTATAGTAATGATACACTTAGAAATTCCGAGCTTGAACTTACAATGGAGAGTTACTAAATTTACACTTCTTGGTATTGACTTTCATGTTGATCTTCATAAAATACCAAAAATGAACTTTGATAAAAAATTATGTAAACTAAAAAATTTAATACAAACATGGAACAAAAGGAAAATATCTCCTATTGGTAGAGTATCTCTCTTAATTTCTCAGTTAAATCATCTTTTTATTTCACTTCCAAATCCAGATGAAAATTTTGTAAAACATCTTAACACAGTTCTTTTTAATTTTCTTGGA
The DNA here is from genome assembly GCF_041381155.1 of Argopecten irradians. Classification (NCBI taxonomy): domain Eukaryota; kingdom Metazoa; phylum Mollusca; class Bivalvia; order Pectinida; family Pectinidae; genus Argopecten; species Argopecten irradians. The sequence continues at coordinate 44,735,420 of NC_091134.1, read as the reverse complement.
ATAGCAACTCAGATAAAGTTAAGCGAGATGTAGTTATCCAGAATTATATAGATGGAGGTTTGAAAATGATTCATCTTTCATCGTTTATAGACTCGTTAAAGATAGGGTGGATAAGAAGAATTTTTAGATCAAATGGTAAATGGCAAATGATTCTAAAAACTAAAGTAAACTTTCTTTATCTGGCAAACTGTAGAAGTGAATATCTGAATAAAATTTCATCTAATTGTAAGAATGATTTTTGGAAGGATGTATTTACAGCATGGTTCAAACTAAGAATAAAGGATAATCAATTAGAAGCGGAAAAACACTCTGTTCTTAAGACACCAATTTGGTACAATAAAAACATTACTATTGGAAATAAAACGATTTTCTACCAATCATGGTTTAGAAAGGGAATTTCAATTATACAAGACCTGTTAAAAAGTGTTTCTCCATGTTCATTCCTTACATATGATGAATTTTGTAATAGTTATGGTGTAATAAGTAATTATCTTCAATATAATGGACTGATGTCCAGCATTAAAAAGTATCTGAAGAATATAAATTTACCAAATGAAATACTATTTTATCCAATTATTCCTTTTAGTCTTGAAATTATACTGAAAAACATTTGTGGAGTCCAAGATTTTTATAGAGCACTTGTCAAAAACAATACTGTAATAACTGGTCAAGCTAAATGGGGAACCTCTTTTGACTACGATCAAGAAACATGGAAAGATATATATATAATATACCCTTCATCTCTACCAATAATACTAAACTTCAGTGGCTTCAGTTCCGAATCTCCCATTATATACTAACAACTAACACTTATCTTTGTAAAATTGGTCTCTCTAATAATCCTTATTGTTTGTTATGTGCTTTAGAAAGGGAGACAATCACTCATCTATTTTGGGAATGCTCTGAAGTTCAGGATTTTTTAGCTAATTTTGAAAGTCTTTTAGATATTCTGTTTATACCATTTGCAATTAATAAAGAAACTATGCTTTTCGGAAAATTTAATCATAACGGAATATATCAAAGAATCGATAATGAAATTGTTCTTTTTATCAAACACTTTATTTATAAAACAAGATGTTTACATGGTTCTTTAAATGTGATGGCTTTTTTAAACTGTATTAAAGATTATTATTATGTTCAAAGATATATAGCTTATAAAAAAGGAGAAAAAACTTTTAAAAAATTTACCAAAGATTGGAAAAAATGTGTCATGCTTGCTTTTGATCAGGATGTTGAGCAGTAATTTTTAATTCAATAATATTATTGTAACTATCAAATATAGAATGACTATCTAACTTCTTGCCTCCTTCTTCTTTTTTTTCCTTTTTTTCCCCCTTCTTTCTTTCTTTTTCTTTCTTTACTTTTTTTTTTTTTTTTTTAATTGTGTTTTCATTTAGTTGATTCATTATTCTTCATATAAGAATATATCTACATTTAAATATTATACTTCACGATCTCTCGTTTCTAGTTCATCCCATTATCCCTTCTTTCCTCCCAATTCTTTGTTCTTTTTTTTTATTTTTTTTTCTCTCTCCCTCCCCTCTCTCTATAAAAAAAATCAAACAATGAAATTATAATGATGAATGAAAGAATGGCAGAGTGAAAGATGTGCATGGAAGATAACTATATCAATAATTCATGAATATGTGATTAATGTAAAACTGATGTATTGTTTGACAAAAAATAAAAAATTACAAAAAAAAAAAAAAAAAAAAATATGAAAGTAGTAGCCTAATTGACCTTTTTGACCTCGCATCTATTGCCGTCTAAGGCCCCGGGGGTCAGCCCTATCATTTGTACAATTTCAAATCCCAACCCTATAAGGATGCTAACATTGCATTATAAGTGCTCTTCCATTCTTAGTTGCAGAGAAGAAGTCGTTTATATGGAAATAGCTAAATTAACCACTTTTGACCCCACCCTTCAGGCCCCCGGGGGTCAGCCCCATCATTTGCAAAATTTTGAATCCAAACCCTATAAGGATGTAACCATTGCATTATGAGCGTAATCCCATGTTAAGTTGCAGAGAAAAAGTCATTTATATGGAAATTGACCACTTTTGACCCCGCCCCTCAGGCCCCCGGGTGTCAGCACTATCATTTGCACAATTTGGAATCCCCACACTATAAGGATGCCACCATTGTATTACGGGTGCTATACCATGCTTAGTTTCAGAGAAGAAGTCATTTATATGGAAATAGCCAAATTGGCCCCTTTTCTCCCCGCCCCTCAGGCCCCCGGGGGGTCAGCCCCATCATTTGCACAATTTGGAATCCCCACCCTATAAGAATGCTACCACTGCATTATGGGTGCTATACCACGCTTAGTTGCAGAGAAGAAGTCATTTATATGGAAAAAGAGCCAAATTGACCCCTTTTGACCCCGCTCCTCAAGCCCCCCGGGGGGGGGGGGGGGGGGGGGGGGGGGGTGGGGTCAGCCCTATCATTTGCACAATTTTGAATCCCCACCCTATAAGGATGTTACCATTGCATTATGGGTGCCATCTCTTGCTTAGTTTCAGAGAAGAAGTCGTTTTATGGAAATAGCCAAATTGACCCCATTTGACCCCGCCCCTCAGGCCCCTGGGGGGGTCAGCCCCATCATTTGTACAATTTTGAATCCCCACCCTATAAGGATGTTACCATTGCATTATGGGTGCCATCTCTTGCTTAGTTTCAGAGAAGAAGTCGTTTTATGGAAATAGCCAAATTGACCCCATTTGACCCCGCCCCTCAGGCCCCTGGGGGGGTCAGCCCCATCATTTGTACAATTTTGAATCCCCACCCTATAAGGATGTTACCATTGCATTATGGGTGCCATCTCTTGCTTAGTTTCAGAGAAGAAGTCGTTTTATGGAAATAGCCAAATTGACCCCATTTGACCCCGCCCCTCAGGCCCCTGGGGGGGTCAGCCCCATCATTTGTACAATTTTGAATTCCCACCCTATAAGGATGTTACCATTGCATTATGGGTGCCATCTCTTGCTTAGTTTCAGAGAAGAAGTCGTTTTATGGAAATAGCCAAATTGACCCCATTTGACCCCGCCCCTCAGGCCCCTGGGGGGGTCAGCCCCATCATTTGTACAATTTTGAATCCCCACCCTATAAGGATGTTACCATTGCATTATGGGTGCCATCTCTTGCTTAGTTTCAGAGAAGAAGTCGTTTTATGGAAATAGCCAAATTGACCCCATTTGACCCCGCCCCTCAGGCCCCTGGGGGGGTCAGCCCCATCATTTGTACAATTTTGAATCCCCACCCTATAAGGATGTTACCATTGCATTATGGGTGCCATCTCTTGCTTAGTTTCAGAGAAGAAGTCGTTTTATGGAAATAGCCAAATTGACCCCATTTGACCCCGCCCCTCAGGCCCCTGGGGGGGTCAGCCCCATCATTTGTACAATTTTGAATCCCCACCCTATAAGGATGCTACCATTGCATTATGGGTGCTATCCCATGCTTGGTTTCAGAGAAGAAGTCGTTTATATGGAAATAGCAAATTGACCCCATTAGACCCCGCCCCTCAGGCCCCTGGGGGATCAGCCCCATCATTTGTACAATTTTCAGTAAGTAGCCAATAAGGATGCTACCAGTCAAATTTTGTTGAAATCCGACCAGCTGTTATGGAGAAGAAGTCGATTGTTGATGGACGACGGACGCCGGACGCCGGACGCCGGACGCTGCGGTATCTCATAAGATCACCTTGGTCCTTCGTACCAGGTGAGCTAATAATATACACAAAATATACAATGTTTGGATTGGAACAAAATATTTGATTTACAACCGATACTTAGCAAATTAAATAGCAGACGAAACCTCTGGCTCAACCCTACTGCACTTACCACAGTACTGACACATCAGCTAACAGACTGAAAGTGGGCACATGCCAAAAATACCCACTGACAGGACCTAAGATGTTGTGCCCAGGTGTTAATTAATTGGTGATTGCCATTTATAATTTTAATTTCATGTCTGGTTGCTGTTTTGTGTATGTACCTCTGCTAAGTTTACCTGTGTTCCCTGCCAGCCGGCTCAGCTGTCATGGCCGACATTTTTTGGGTGCATTTGATTGCAAAGTCCCAAAAGTTGTAGAAATTCGCCACTGAAATCAGGACACTTCATGAACGTAAACTATTAAAAAATGATGTTGTCCCAAGTGGAATGGACTCGCACAGGACATTAGACAGGCCTCAAAGTTGAGAGAAATTTACTCGCATATGCGAGTAAATATTTCCAAAGGCGAGTTAAAATTAACAATGTATCGCCAAACGGCGAGTAAAAAATTCCTTAATATTTCCGGATTTATTTTATGTGTTCGGTTCTTTTAATAGTTACACATATCTAATCTGTGTAAGAAAAGCGCTTAAAAGCATAATCACTGCCTGCTGTAAAGCGTCTTGATGACCCTACCTCATGTATCAGTAGCAATATGGCGGCAAAAAGGCCGGGGCAAATCCCCCTGACTTGTTTTGGCTTTAAAAAGTCAAAACAAACAGAGAACAATGGCAGTTTTGACTCTGGATTCATGTGAAAAAAGGGACTGAAGCCAATACATCAACAGGAAGCAAACGCTTCGACATGGCTGAACGAATGTTGTGGCCAAGACATGACGAAGGTACGATGTTCTAAAAGATGTGTAAACAGGTTATTAATTGATCAATGGCCGGCAAAACAGACTTTGTGTCCAACTACTGATTGTTACGAAAGAGACAGACGCTTGTGTGACACAGAAAGACAGTAAGACATTCATGATATTGTTATCGCTTCAAGTTCAAACGAAAGTACAGTCGGACACAACTTTCAAACAACGCAAACAATGTGTTGCAAAAACATTGCAAGATATGCACATAAAGTTCGTCAATGCATACATGTATAGAATCGCCAAGCCACAACTAAATTCCAAGCCGCTGGTAGACATATGCAACGAAAAACGGACTCTTGGAAGCTTGTACATTACTGCCTGAGATATTAGGCCCAATTTATTCAATTTTAAATAAAATATAATAACCCTAATCGGCGCGATATGAATTAGTAACTGAATAAATTTGAGATATATTGATAATTACTATACATTTATATATAAATTACTTATATTACCGTATATAAAATTTAAACAGATTGAAAAATGGTTTAAAACAAAAAGGAAGCTGAAGTACAGAGGCTGTTTAGTGGGACATTGCAGTTGTTGAATAAAAAGAGTTTTGACCAACACGAAATTATGTTTTTCATGTTTTTAATACTTGTACATGAGTATCTGCTTGCTCAATAGTGTAAGGTGTCTCAATAAAGCTCTTAACACATCAAATCAATATATGAATCTTATAAATTTCTCTTGACAACATTTGGCGAGTAAAGTTTAGAGGTCACTCGCCAATTGGCTAGTCATTCCCAAGTGCTACTTTGAGGCCTGTTAGATATTAATTACTGATACCGGAGGTATATCAAGACATCATTTGCGGTTTTAACTTAATCCCATGGTTGGGAAAATAGCGACTGAATTTGGGAAAATACAGTGCTGTTTTTTAATTGGGAATGGGTCCGTTTATCGGCCCTATAAAGGCCTTGCAAAAACCCTGTCAATGTATCTTGAGTATAATTCTGAAAAGAACTGTTAAGTTTTCTTTACAACAAACATCAAAATATTAATTACCTTTGATAAAAGATGCCATTAACTTAAACAATTATTCAGACAGTTTTCATATGCGACCTCCACATATACAGAGAGTAGAACTGCAGTTCATCAGATAATAACCGCCATTGGAATGTCACTAATACTGAAGATTTACAAGAATTCTTATTGTTGTTCAGTCTTTGTTAAAATGTAGAGAAACTGGGTCTGACCTATAAATATACACAGAGATAATCTCTAACAATGGGATATGTCATCCAGCTCATCACTATAAACCTCAGTGTACTTTTCACTGTAATTCTCACAGTAAGTCCAAGTTTGATAATGTCAACTTCTTCACTAACTACAACCTCACATAATTTCCTAAATTTACAGAAGTCCAATTCTTGTTGGTAAATATTCAATAGAGACATGAAAGTGTCCTGTTAAGTGCTGTTTTTTTCCTTTTCTGAAACAATACTAAATAGATAAATATATATATGCTACATAATATATTATCTGATCAAATTACCCAGATAATCAGACTTCACAAACAATGGTTGTGTATGATTATATCAGGTATATGATCATCAATAAAAGCAAAATGTTTGGCCTTACTAGACCTACCTGACTTTAATTGATTAAACATCAATCAGATCACCCAATTTGACCTATATTTCAATTGATGACTTTATTTGACCTATTTATCAATTAATAACCTTAATTGACCTACATATCAATTTATGACCTAACTTGACCTACATTTCAATTGATGACCTTACTTGACCTACATATCAATTGATAACCTTCCATGACCTACATATCAAATGATGACCTTATTTGACCTACATTTCAATCTTCAGACCTTACTTGACCTATATATCAATTTATGACCTGAAGATTATTTGACCTATATTTCAATCAATGATGTTACTAATTATCAATTGCCCACCATGACCACTTGACCTATCAATACGATAATATCAGTACCCCCATCAGAACTTAATGGTTTGTTCTATTTTTATTCTTCAAATGTAAATGTAGAATTTAACACGAGGAGGAAATTTTCCCTATATACACAAAGGCCTTTTCAACACAAAAATTTCCACAGTTCGTAGTTTTTTGTAAATATATGTAACTATAACCTATATTGTAACCATGCAAAACCCCAAAGTTACATATATCACCGAAATATCACCAAAATGTTTACTTAAAAAATCACGAAAATATCCACATTTACAGTATTTACAATAAGCAAAGTATCTATATACATCACACTACCTACCTTGAATTCTGCGGATCTTACAGAGGACCACCATTTTGTTGTCATTTGACCCTTCTACAAGTGACTTCCGACGACGTAAATATCCAAAATTCTCACGTAAAATCTTGAAGCTCATGCTTGTTGTAATCCACACCACAAAACCATATTTTGTTTACTTTTAATGAACGATCACATGACAAACACTAAATCAAAGTCTAAGCAATTAGTCCTCTAGTTATATATATATGTTCAACTGAAAAGTCCAAAGTGGATTTAAAATTATTCAATGTCACAAATCATCATTTTAAGTTTCTTAAAAATCATAATTGCATTTGGTAATTTCAATGAAACTTTGAAAGATACATCCTTGTTTTTTTAAGGTCTGTTCCATCTATATGTTTTAAATGGTGACGAATGTTTTAGATCTAAAATCCATTACATCAAATGAGTCTAACTTTCATGTTATATATGGGTAATACATCCAAACGAAGTCAAAATGTTGAATAAACACATTGCCCATTTAAATTTCCGAACCTTTAAGTCTCAAATACATGTAACATATACAGTGAAAAGCTAATCCCCAAGCCAAGTCGGAATATTTACAATCTAAAATTTATACAAGTAATTTATTTAAATTTAAGTTTGATATAGAGTGTAAGACAGCCCATTCATCTGACTGAAAATCACAGGATATTCTCCGACTGACATAACAAACCGACCATCACCCCTACCGAGAACTTATTGTAACCTGAAAAAGAATATTTCCATAATTCATAAAAGCTCGGAGTCTATATATAGCGGGGGCGGATGTTGGCCTTATTGCTGTTTTTCAGATCTCGTAATCCCCCATACAGCGTGTCTAATACGCTGACTCGCTGACACAAAACCTTCTCAGTAGTGGGACCCCATTTACCTTTTGTGTTTTGCGCCATTTATCAAAGTTTGGACCGAAAACCTACCTGGATTCTGCCGTTTGTGATATAATCCCTGCTGGTTTGTTTATTGATGTCCTTGAGATCCAATCATCATTTCCAAATGTATTTCACCGATACATCAGGATATGGCATAGACTTGCCAATATGTAATATTAAATATATAGTCGTTTGTCTAATCTGAACTGCAAATCTGGGCTATTTTGTGAGTAATTACCTCTTAAGATATCTCAGATCAGTGCAAAATTGATACTTATAGGCAAATTAGGCAAATTGCAACACTTTTTAACCAGAGCCAAAAAATCATTCAAACCATGCAGCTGTTCAATTGTCAAGAGCTTTATATTTTCCAATATTTTATTCATTACAATTTGAATTTGCTTAACTGCACATTGAAAATTGCAGTTCAATAAAATTAAACAATTTTATCCTGTTTTTTTTATCTATTAATTGATTTTGTTATCTGCTCTTGCTATAGGTTAATGTATTGACGTACCTCATGTGTTTTTGAGACATCCACTATTACATTAAAACCTACCCCAAAGAGCAATTCTCAAGGGGGAATCATGTATATTTAAAGTAAAACCTATATTTCAATAATTCCAAACCTCAATTTAGATTCAAACCTGTAAAAAACTTGTCACTTTCTTGTTTATACCTATCTACTTTGGACAATTATAATTCATTGACAATAGAATATGATAAAAAAATATATATATATACAAAATGCCATTATTTGATGGAATCATAGATCCAAGTTATAAGTAACAGGCCTTGAAGGTCATTTCAAATAGGGCTCAAAGGTTATTTAGTAAATCATCTTGCTATTTCCAATGAATTCACAACTGTTAAATGAACATATATTTCTATCACATATATATGTCATTGCGTTAATTGACATATACCAGCAGTCCTCCAACATCATCTTAATAGTCCAGGACACTATATGGTATATACATGTGTATATGTGTATATGGTGACAGTGAATATAAGTAATCATTTTAGACAAACCATGACAAATCTGCCAAAAGGGAAATAACTCTTTGTAAATAGTTACACTGGATATGCTAACTGCAGTTGATAAGCTTACAGCAAAGAATATCAATTTGCAACAAAGACAAAATTCTACTTTTATTAACATATGCCAATAATTTGAAATATTTTTTGGGGGGTATACATAATTTCTTGTAAATATTCAACATCACTCCTGCTTCTAAGAGAATATCTGCATATATATATACAGACCTGTCTATAAAACCCACCCAAGTGATAAAGATAAAATGTTTTATTAACAGGTTAATATACATTACAAGAGGCCCATGGGCCTTAACGGTCACCTGAGTTAGAATATATAAGGAAACAAATAATAAAACAAATTAAAGACATAAAAACACTATATGCTCTATTGCTGGGCCTTGAAGTTGGTCAGTGATTTATAAATTTGACCTTTTTTAGACTATGAAGAGTATTTGCTTCCATCAAACCTGTGAACTTAGAGGTATTTTTTGAAATTTTAATCAATTTGACCCTGTTTGATCCTGCCCCTCTGGTCCCCCAGGGGGTCATCGAGGACGGATATGGATGTTAAAATGCTATATCTTAGGCTAATAATTCTAATCAAGTTTGACTAATTTCCTACGAAAATTGGGCAAATAATGTTCACAAATATGTTTTTCCTATATAAACTAAAGTAAACTTGACCCCTCCCCAGGGGGTAACGTGAGACCCCAAGGTCATATAATTCACAGTTTTTATAAAACACCTGTAGACCTTTCCATCTATAATTATTTGATTCTACTATATCCAGAATTTTAGAAGATTTTTGAAGTTTTAGCCTATTTGACCTTTTTTAGCCCCCCCCCCCCCCCCCCCCCCCCTCTGCCCCCAGGGGGTCGGCCAGGACCAATGTGGATATGATATTAAAATGCTATCTCAGGCTAATAATTCTAACCAAGTTTGACTCATTTCCTATGAAAATTGAGCAAAAAATGCACATTAATGTGTTTTTCCTATATAAACTATAGTAAACTTGACCCCCTCCCCAAGGGAAAACAGGAGATCCCAGGGTCATATAATTTACAATTTTTATAAACAAACTTTAAGACCTTTTCATCTATAAAGTGTATTTGATTATACCATTTCCAGAATTTTAAAAGAATATTTTTGAAGTTTTAGCCTATTTGACCTTTTTTGGCCCCGCCCCTCTGCCCCCAGGGGGTCGGCCTGGACCAATATGGATATGATATTAAAATGCTATCTCAGGCTAATAATTCTAACCAAGTTTGACTCGTTTCCAATGAAAATTGAGCAAAAAATGCTCATAAATGTGTTTTCCCTATATAAACTATACCGTAGTAAACTTGACCCCCTCCCTAGGGGGAAATGTGAAACCCCAGGGTCATATAATTCACAATTTTTGTAAAGGCCCTTAAGACCTTTCTATTTATGAAAAGTATTTGTTTCTACCATTTCCAGAATTTCAGAAGAAGATTTTTGAAGTTTTAGCCTATTTGACCCTTTTTTAGCCCCGCCCCTCTACCCCCAGGGGGTCGGCCAGAACCAATGTGGATATGATATTAAAATGCTATCTCAGGCTAATAATTCTAACCAAGTTTGACTCGTTTCCAATGAAAATTGAGCAAAAAATGCTCATAAATGTGTTTTCCCTATATAAACTATAGTAAACTTGACCCCCTCCCCAGGGGGAAACGTGAGACCCCAGGGTCATATAATTCACAATTTTTGTAAAGGACCTTAAGACCTTTCTATTTATGGAAAGTATTTGATTCTACCATTTCCAGAATTTCAGAAGAAGATTTTTGAAGTTTTAGCCTATTTGACCCCTTTTGACCCCGCCCCTAAGGCCCCTGGGGGTCAGTTATAGAAAATTTGTTAATAGGATTAAATGGCCATCTCATACTGATAATTCTGACAACATTTGACTCATTTCCTATTACAAATGACCAAATAATGCGCAAAAATGTGGTTTCTCAATATAAAGTATAGTAAACTTAACCCCCTCCCCAGGGGGAAACTAGAGACCCCAGGGTCATATAATTCACAATTTTTGTAAAGGACCTTAAGACCTTTCTATCTATGAAGAGTATTTGATTCTACCACATCTGTGAGTAGAGAAGAAGATTTTTGAAATTTTACTCAATTTTACCCCTTTTGGCCCCTCCCACAGCCCCCTGGGGGGTGGGGACCATATAATTCACAATTTTGATTGGCCTTATGCCTAAGAAGGTTTGTGCAAAATTTCATTGAATTTGCTTCAGTGGTTTTGGAGAAGAAGTCGAAAATGTAAATTGTTTACGGACATACGACGCACGACGCGACGACGACGACGACGCACGACGCACGACGCACGACGACGGACAAAAGGCGATTAGAATAGGTCACTTGAGACTTCGTCTCAGGTGACCTAATAAAATGCTGTCTCAGGCTAATAATTCTAACCCAGTTTGACTAATTTCCTATGAAAAATAAGCAAATAACATTCATAAATGTGTTTTTCCTATATAAAATATAGTAAACTTGACACCCTCCCCAGGGGGAAACACGAGACCCCAGGGTCATATAATTCACAATTTTTGTAAAGTACCTTAAGACCTTTCCATCTATAAAGAGTATTTGATTCTACCAGTTCCAGAATTTCAGAAGAAGATTTTTGAAGTTTTAGCTTATTTGACCCCTTTTGGCCCCACCCCTAAGGCCCCTGGGAGTCAGCCATGGAAAATTTGTTAATAGGATTCAATGACCATTTCATAGGGATAATTCTGACAACATTTGACTCATTTCCTTTAACAAATGACCAAATAATGCTCAAAAATGTGTTTTCCCTATATAAACTATAGTAAACTTAACCCCCTCCCCAAGGGGAAACCTGAGACCCCAGGGTCATATAATTCACAATTTTTGTAAAGGACCTTTAGACCTCTCTATCTATGAAGAGTAATTGATTCCATCACATCTGTGAGTGGAGAAGAAGATTTTTGAAATTATAGTCAATTTTACCTCTTTTGGCCCCTCCCACAGCCCCCAGGGGGTTGGGGACCATATAATTCACAATTTTGATTGGCCTTATGCCTTAGAAGGTTTGTGCAAAATTTCATTGAATTTGCTTCAGTGGTTTTTGAGAAGAAGTCGAAAATGTAAATTGTTTACGGACATACGACGGACGACGCACGACGCACGACGGACGACGGACGACGACGGACAAAAGGCGATTAGAATAGGTCACTTGAGACTTCGTCTCAGGTGACCTAAAAATTGACCTCATAGAGGACTGGTCATATTAACCAGGTGGTCTTTATATAGAGGTGATCACTAAAGGCAGGTTTTTCTGTTTAATTTATACCAGATGCAGTTGTTCAACGACACATCATTCCATATTGTCACCGACACAGTGACCTTTATAGAAACAAAAAAAAACAAGGAAGCGGTCATCAATACTGACCATGACAGCTATTTATAGTATTGGTCATCAAAAATATGTCCTTACCTTTGAGTGTTGTGAAGGTTGTATGATTTGCGATCCATCGGAAGGCCCTCTTAGAGTTGTGAAGCGGAGGAATACCGACGATTCGGATAAATGGAGAACCCTTTCCATGGGCAGTCTCTAACGATCTCATGCTCATAGTTAACGAAGTCAGTTTCAATTAATTACAATTAAAAGGTATCCTGCATGTACCAAAGCTATTTCTACAGCCAAATTTCTTCATCATCAAACATACCAAACAAATTCCTGTGAATTTTTAAAAATCATTTAAACGTTTTGTGAAATAACTCCATTGGAATATAAAACACTGCTTTCAACATTCTGTGTAACCTTGGGTTTTATGGTTGCCAAGGCGTCAGAGAATATTTATTCGTAGATTTGGTGAGCTGAGCATTCACCTTTGAGCACTATACATACAGCTCTATGTAATACTGGGCGTAGTCTGTAGCTTAAGCTTCACCATCTCTATCCTCCACATCAGCCGACGCTGTGACACCCAAGTGAGATTTTTTACCCTGTTAACATGTGACAAGGGAGCATTGTAACAATCCGATTCACTGGAAATTCTAAGTCTCTGAATCCTTGTTATGACATCTCTTTCTCGAACTCTTTTAACACTTTGGAAAATAAAATCCCCTTCACTGAGGTCGTTATGTTCTCCTTTCCATAAAACACCGCCAGAAAATGCTTTAAAGTCGTTCTGTTGACAGTAGAAGGTATCTTAACAAGGGCTTATTGTTCTTCATATGAACTAATAGTAGTTAAACCTCCTCGTAAAGACAGCTAGAACCACAGAAAGAGCTTTAGACCAAGGAAATCTTAAACCTATGTGGACAGCATGTCGCTATAATCATGAACAGGAGCGATGCCTTAATGAATAGTGTATATGACAAATCAATATTATTACAAAAATTTTAAATACTGTTCAAAGGGTTTTTTGATACTGTTTTTTTTTAATTTTTTTTTTTACAAACTATTATGAAATTAATAATTAATGAAATCATTAATCTTATTTAATGAAAGTAAAACCATTCACCACAAACTAAAATTCCAGCTAGCAGAATGTTTGACAACTAAGTAGGTTCCTCTAACTATATTCCTACATATATTCTCCAGAAAAAATACATCCTGTCAAAAATCCACAATTACGAAGACATATGAATAATTAATAACCAATATTTCTGAGAAACAAATATTATTTGAGCTTCATTAAACCCAAGGACACCAATAGCCTGAAGAAAAGATTTAGTAATCCCAGCTTCACAAGTTCTCAATTTTTAAGACAGCTTAATAATAACTTTTTTCATCCATGCCTCAGAAAAGATGTAGGGTTGGTAAATAGCTCTTAAGAGGATTTCGAGTCTCAAAGCACAGAAGAAGAATCAAAGAATGTACCATAAATACTCCACATAATTTTGGGAATCTTCTGTGAAATGGGGCATCAAACTGAGGACTAAGAACAGACACTCACATTGAATCCAACATCGAATTGATGACAAAAATGACCAATCACAATGAGAATCCTCCATCAATATGAAGATGGAATCGATAACCTGGACAGAACTTGTTTAAAATTCCTTGAAACTCCTAGACAGAAGTCTGAGCTGGAGTCCCAAAGTCACTAATACATTAACAGAACAGTGTCTATCCTAATAATAAAGACTCACATTTAATTCCCCTAAGCAGATGATCTGGGAGATCTTGTCATTATCGGGCTAACAAGGAAAGTGTATCAAGCCTCGGAACAAAGTGCTCTTATCACGGAACCCTGTCTGACGTTCCTATAGGCCCAGACACCCGGAAACATTGATGATCCAACTTGTTGTAATTTTTCAGTGTTAAGAGCTATGGTCAATATTCTTACAGCTGTCTTTGCACACAATGGTCTAGGGTCACTCACTAAGGATTAAACACAATGGTCAAGCGGTCAGTTAAGGTATACAAGTCAGTAAGAGAGAGATAATCTACCTGGAGTAAAAACAGACGTCCATTAAAATCAATTACTGTTATACACCTGTAGGAAATTCCTTCTATTATCACCGGTCAGCGATAAAAATCTACAACGGTCAGTAAATTCCTAATTCCAAGGAGACTGTGTCCTGTTTAATAGCTGTTAACTTTATGATCAGCTTTGTATAAGTTTTTTTTTCCCCAAATAAAATTCACAAAAAATTATATTGGCCAACAGAGTGAATTTAAATGAAATTTAAAGATGCTCTACCACTGACAAATGGTATTATTTTCACTATCAAAAACAAGAGCAGACAATTTAGTATTTTTCTTCAGTTACAAAAGTTACTTACTTAACACAATTTCCACCATTGAAAAGTTTGAGCTTCTAATTTCACTTCAAGTCAAAAATATGAAAAATTATTTATTGCATCCCAAAAAATTACGTGGCACTATATCCTGTATGGAATGAAGTAATGATTGCGCATGCACCAAAGGCAAAATAAATTATTTTATATCATTTTTTGTGTTAATTAGGCATATATATACACGATTAAACACCAAATATTGTTCAAGTGATGAATATCATTTATGTTCTGTCGGCGGTGGAGCATCTTTAAAACTAATGTAAAAAGTATTCCTTCCCCAATAGTATAAAGGAATTTCCTGTGCTAGTATCGGAGGGCCAGTCCAAATCTTTCAATGATCTCAGAGTCATCTTCCTCTGCAGTTCATACTTTGTTGAGATGAATCCCATTTCAGTAGGTACATATTACGTAACATCTTCACCAAAGTGTCTAGTCTTAATTATTGCTATTGTAATTAACAGTTTATTATAGAAGTTAAAAATTTGAATAAGTGCGATGAAAAAACCTCCATATAAAGTCCTTTTGGAGCACCCAGGTATCAGTTCTAAACTTTCTGGATATACACTGATCTTCATAAGAAATCTTGAACAGGTAAAAATCCATAGGTAGCTGATCCAATTTTTCCAAAATGTAAATCCAAAAGGTAAATCAGATGTTTTTGCATTAAAGCTTTAAATCTGCAATATTCCATATTGACTTTACCACTTAGCCTTTTCTCACATTAATTAATCCTTTTGACAGAATTACTTGGAAAATCCTGGCCTTTACCACATAATCCATTTAATCCGCAGATGTACATATGACACACCTTTCAATCCAACAGATATTTTAAATCCTTTTTTCCTAATATAATCCGCATGACACCTTGGTACAACCCTATACACTACCTACATGTACGATAAGCTGACAGCATTACCCGATGTAAGAAAGGTTAACTACGTCTATTTATACATATTTGTCCACCGCAGTGTCCACTTCCCCTATCTATACATATTTGTCCAATGCCTGTCCAGTTCCGTTACCTCTGGCCCTGCATGGCTACTTGACACTTTTAATGATCTGTTAACAAGGGAGATGAATGGACGACTATACCGTATATCTGGTCATCTCACGCATTTACAAATTACATTCATTGACCACAACACCGTATATCTGGTCATCTCACGCATTTACAAATCACATTCATTGACCACTACACCGTATCTGGTCATCTCACGCATTAACAAATCACATTCACTGACCACTACACCGTATATCTGGTCATCTCACGCATTAACAAATCACATTCACTGACCACTACACCGTATATCTGGTCATCTCACGCATTTATAAATTACATTCATTGACCACTATACCGTATATCTGGTCATCTCATGCATTTACAAATTACATTCATTGACCACTATACCGTATATCTGGTCATCTCACACATTTACAAATTACATTCATTGACCACTAAACCGTATATCTGGTCATCTCACACATTTACAAATCACATTCATTGACCACTATACCGTATATCTGGTCATCTCACGCATTAACAAATCACATTCATTGACCACTAAACCGTATATCTGGTCATCTCACGCATTTATAAATCACATTCATTGACCACTATACCGTATATCTGGTCATCTCACACATTTACAAATCACTTTCATTGACCACTACGTATATCTGGTCATCTCACGCATTTACAAATCACATGCATTGACCACTACACCGTATATCTGGTCATCTCACGCATTTACAAATTACTTTCATTGACCACTTCAACGTATATCTGGTCATCTCACGCATTTACAAATTACATTCATTGACCACTACACCGCATGTATATCTGGTCATCTCACACATTTACAAATTCATACTTTCATTGACCAACACAGTATATTTGGTCATCTCACGCATTTACAAATTACTTTCATTGACCACTATACCGTATATCTGGTCATCTCACGCATTTACAAATTACTTTCATTGACCACTACACCGTATATCTGGTCATCTCACGCATTTACAAATTACTTTCATTGACCACTACACGGTATAATTGTGGTCATCTCACGCATTTACAAATCACATTCTTGTACCCAGAGGTTTAAACATCCAGGAATAAAATATAGGATATTCTACAGGTTTTGTGCCTCTCATTAAGATTGAACTTGATAAACTCTAGATCTCTAAGACGTATTAACATCCCATAACATTGCAAAAGTATGAAATTGCAATGCAACCGAGAACAAACATGAGCATCATTTATGCTTCTATTTTGATCACCACATTTGAAAAAATAAATGAAGGTTTAGACATTGTTAATGCTTTCTAAATAATTGTTAAATGAAATTTGATTCTCAATTGCTGGCTATAAAGTATAGAGTTATTGTTACAACATTTCTAACAGGATATATATCATACACATAATTGTAAATCTGAAATTTCAAAATATATCAAATTATTTATATACATTTTTCTTTACTCTTTTAAAGTTGACCAGTTACCAGTAAATCTCTAAATCTCTTAATGCTGGAATGAATATAAATCAAAGACCTAAAAGAATATCTAAATATATGCTTACCATTTGGTTTCCAAGACTTAATATCTAGACTTCATGATCATTTGTAACCCAACTGTGATATATTGAAGATTGAAGAGAATAATGCATCCAAACCTGAATTTATAAGACAAAGCCCTACAGGTGTCAATGAACTTTTGTTAAATCTCTTTCTCTCTCTGCAGTATTGAAATTAAACGTTTTGTCATTCTCCTAAAATGACACATTGTCTTAAAACTTGAAACAACATCCAATTAAGGCTATTTTTAGTCTGCTTCTTCAATCTTCATCCTTCAACAATGTGTTGATATTTTAATGAAATTTGAAAATAAAGTCTTGTAAACAAAGAGATTATCTTTGATGAATAGATCCTTCCAAGCTTATAATCTGTGCGAGAAATGCAATCGTTAAATTTCGAAAAGAGTTTTGTCTTTTAATTTATTAAGCAGTATTGCCCTAAAGCTTTCATAAGATTGCCTCAAAGCTATGTATATGTAACTATGTATGTGTCAGATGCATGTAGACATACATGTACATGTAGATTTTGGCCCAGGGGTATATTTAATGCTTCTAAAATCAGTGTCTGCTCAGTATGTAGCACAAGAAAATATTCAAGACTTATGAAAATTCTCATTTACTAAAATTGTTATATTGTAACATTTGAAGTTTGGCTCATGAACATTTTTTTCTACAATAATGTTTTCTGGTGGCAATAATTCTCAATAGTAAAGATAATCTGTTAGTTAGCAAATACAGATATAGATTTTATTCCTAGCTATGTAATTTAGCAGATATTTAACACCGGTCTGACTTTATTTTTTAAATGAAGTTTCCAGCAAAACTTGTATATTACATATCAATTTTATTGGTTCTGTAACTAAGCCATCTTTCACCAATTTGGCTTTTTAAAAACAAATTCTGTATTACTTTACTTAACAAAACTACATTTTTTTTTTTAAATAGTTTTGTCCCTTCCGGATCCCTTCTTGGTGATTTTGAATCCATCTGATATACATCTATATACAATTTGCCATCAATAACATTTACAGCTAATGCCTCAATCCAAGTTCCGTCACCTCCTGATATTCTCTGTGTAAGGTTGGCTATATTCCCTTGCATGGGAAAAGTCATTAGGGGCAGGTAAGAAGTGATTTGTCACATTACAGATGACAAACAACGATGTCAGATTGGTATTTTATTACCTACACATACCATATTCATTATATACATGTACCGCAAGTGATTAGGTCATTCCGGTGTATCTCTCAATATTTCGCCGCATATCTTTATTTCCGAATTACTGAGTTGTTGCTGCTCTAAATCTTGTTAATTAGATACTGATTGTTACAAGAAGTATATATTATTTGTGAACATTTATTATTGGAAAATTTAAACGAACAGTTTTTAACCCAGGTTAAACAATCAGTAGCCCGCCCCCCTCCTCCGCCATCCCCTCCTTCCTCAATTGCCAATAAATTAAGTTATACATTGTATCAGAAAATGTCCTGAATTAAAAAATATGAAGACAGCAACTGTATACAAAAGTCCTTAAATTGGTGCTACTTTGAATGATTCCTGATATGTTCACATAAAAAACCTATAGACACATTATTAAGGTTTCCTTGTGTATAAACACAGGTACGGTTATATGATAAACCTTGAATGGTCATTTCTGACCTCTGACCAGTTCATCCACACCACTGACCACACAAACACCTGTCCTAAACTGACCACTAATGCCCATAAATCATGCCAGATCACCTGATTATGACTGGACAATCAGTGATCAGCGTAATACAAGATAAGATAACATCAATGACAAATGTTTGTAACATCAATGACTCTACACAATGTCGTCTGTCACCCAAAAAACGGAGGCCTTCTCATGTCGCTCAATACACACTACAAGAAATCAACAGTGGTTCACCTAAGTATGGGTCTATATATGGATTGCATACCTTTTGTAATTGTGTGTATTTCTAAAGAGGATGTCAGATATTTGCATGTTATAATATCCGATTAATATTGATAATGACCCTAAATTGATATACATCATCTAGACACCATTTTCTTCAGAAACATATTTATAATATAAAAATTTGTTTAAAATAAATTAATTCAAAGTGATATTATAATATAATTCATACTATTATATTGTTAAATTCCGATAATATAACAAGAGGCCCAGAGGGCCTGTATTGCTCACCTGGTTTTTTGTTAGTAATTATCACAAGACTCTGACAATTAGAAAAATAAGCAAAATTGACTCCCAAAGTTTAATTTTGAATCACAACCATACAATGATGCTATTGATACCATACAAATATGCTATCCAATACATAGGTTCAGAGAAAAAGTAATTTATATGAAAGTAGTAGCCTAATTGACCTTTCTGACCTCGCATCTATTGCCGTCTAAGGCCCCGGGGGTCAGCCCTATCATTTGTACAATTTCAAATCCCAACCCTATGAGGATGCTACCATTGCATTATAAGTGCTCTTCCATTCTTAGTTGCAGAGAGGAAGTCGTTTATATGGAAATAGCTAAATTAACCCCTTTTGACCCCACCCTTCAGGCCCCCGGGGGGTTAGCCCCATCATTTGCAAAATTTTGAATCCAAACGCTATAAGGATGTAACCATTGCATTATGAGCGTAATCCCATGTTAAGTTGCAGTGAAAAAGTCATTTATATGGAAATTGACCACTTTTGACCCCGCCCCTCAGGCCCCCGGGGGTCAGCCCTATCATTTGCATAATTTGGATTCCCTACCCTATAAGGATGCTACCATTGCATTATGGTGCTATACCATGCTTAGTTGCAGAGAAGAAGTCATTTATATGGAAATAGCCAAATTGACCCCTTTTGACCCCGCCTCTCAGGCCCCCGGGGGGGTCAGCCCTATTATTTGCACAATTTTGAATCCCCACCCTATAAGGATGCTACCATTGCATTATGGGTGCTATCCATGCTTGGTTTCAGAGAAGAAGTCGTTTATATGGAAATAGCCAAATTGACCACATTTTGACCCCGCCCCTCAGGCCCCCCGGGGGTCAGCCCCATCATTTGTACAATTTTGAATCCCCACCCTATAACGATACTACCATTGCATTATGAGTGCTATCTCTTGCTTAGTTTCAGAGAAGAAGTCGTTTTTATGGAAATAGCCAAATTAACCCCATTTGACCCCGCCCCTCAGGCCCCCGAGGGGTCAGCCCCATCAATTGTACAATTTTGAATCCCCACCCTATAAGGATGCTACCATTGCATTATGGGTGCCATCCCATGTTTGGTTTCAGAGAAGAAGTTGTTTATATGGAAATAGCCAAATTGACCCCTTTTGGCCCCGCCCCTCAGGCCCCCGGGGGATCAGCCCCATCATTTGTACAATTTTCAGTTAATAGCCCATACGGATGCTACCAGTCAAATTTTGTTGAAATCCGACCAGCAGTTATGGAGAAGAAGTCGATTGTTGCCGGACGCCGGACGCCGGACGCTGGATGCTGCGGTACCCCATAAGCTCACCTCGGTCCTTCGGACCAAGTGAGCTAATAATGATGATCATGGCTGTAAGTAAAATACATTTTTAACACAATCAGGGCAGTTTTTTTATCTAAATATTAAAACAGCCATAAAGTTCTCTCTCAATCATGAATCATAAAGTTACTGTATACACAATTTCATCAGCAGACCCAGGCTATAACATTTCATATACTGTTACTTTCTAACTTGGATACAACATCTTGTTTAATGAAGGAGTACCAGAAGAAAAATCATCAACCTATATGCACGGTGATACAGCTTGACTTGTCAATTGCCCCATATGGTTTGTGACCAATTTATTCATAGAATCGTCAAAAAAGCTGACAAAAACTAGTCCACATGAAACCATGAAATTTTGTATATATATATAAAATTAGAACATTCTTAGAAGCAGATACTATTGCAGAATCTGCCAATGGTAGAAGATATTAATCATTGCTAATAGGTCTACCTTCTCTATATAACGTACCACTGAGATAGGAAACAACCACAGGCCACATATCTTCTACCTGTCCTAACGAGATCTAGCTTACCTACCGGTAAGACAAGCTTTAGTGCCACAGGTATTACTTATATATAGAAAGCAATGTTAGAGAAACATACATTATATCTTAAAAGTCACCTAAATATTTTCCTGCTTTAGGAATGCAACAGTTGACATTTCTGATTTTGACAGAAAACTGTGAAAATCTACTATATGTCTTGCCAAAATGACAGGGAAACACAACTACAATGCGTAAAGGATGAAGAATTATGATAGAATATAGCAAAAGTCTCTAAATGTCATCAAAGTTCATGTCTAAGTTGACAATCAACTATTCTTTGTTATCCAAAGAAAAACAGGCCATATATATATATCATAACTTAAATGACAGGATTAATTCCTGGAACGTATACTGCAGTTCAAATGAGGCTACTTTTGTTAGCAATTTTCTATTTGCTAACCAAGAATATGATAAAATTAGATAAGATAGATAGATTAATTGTTTTTTTATATGTTTGTGTACAGAGATTCAAAAGCTTAGAGGACAGTGTTACACTTAATTCTGGCTCATAATTGTAATCCTTCACACCAGATATAATATTTAACACATACTCTATACATGTATATTGTATTCAAGCTAAAAAGTGCCCCCATCCCTATAAACACCCATGCCACTTTGTTAGGCCTCAATTTCACTTCCTGTTGACATAAATTAGCCAAGTTTGTCCCAGTAATAGTTGTATAATCCTTTACACCATTTTATTTTGACCAAATAAGTGTCACCGTCTCTATAAGCACCCCTCCCACTTTGTTAGGCCTCAATATCACTCACACTGACTTATCGTTCATTCTCTACTAAATGTACAAATTCCATTATTAAGTGTCCTCTATCAATATCAGGTCTTAAAAATCATGTTTGTATATCATGTTTGTTTCACACGTAAAACATATTGATTGATCTTCGAAAATAATCAAGTGTGGTTCCTCGGATCAATTAAGATTTTTCTCATCATCACATTAAATATGGCTCTCGTGACAAATTTCGACTGTCCTCTTAAGCTATAATGTATTTCATAAATCATCTGTGACTAAGTAATTGGGTAAATGTTACATTTTTCTCTATCATATTATAATTATTAGCATACGCAATGAGAAGAGACAAGTATTGGCACACAAAATGCTTAGATATTTTTTATATAACTCATTTTATCATTGTCACAAACTATGCTGGCAGATACGTTACCAACAAATAAAATCATGTACACAATTGATATATTATCAAATGTCCCCGTTTTTTTCGTGATAATGAACTTTAATATGTATACTAACTTTTACCTTTATGACGTGGACACATCCATTAACAATTAAATGGACAGGTGCGATCTAATCTTGAAAATATAGATGTTACGCAACTACATCAACAAATACGTTACTACTATGTACTTGATTACATAAGATACCACTTTCCCACAGAGATAAATTCACATCACAGTTTGAAAAGTATATAATACTAAGTGTTACAATGTTTGTGGTTTGGTCAACAAGTCACACGGTGTCATTTAAATGATGAGAGGGGTTAGTGTCGGTCAGTACTTACCGACAGATACATTATGGAAAAATACCCATATCAACAGAAATTCTCATACTTGTCATAAAACATTAAAAATTAGCTTAACCAGTTGCAAGTGTCCGAGAGTTTGTCAATAGTTTACAAGCGGGAAGATTCGTTGTGTTGCCAGTGTTGGGAAACTCAAAATAAGAAAAACCTTTACTTTCCTTTAGTATATACCTGTACATAGTAACATATATGTACATTTCTGATAATAATCATGTGATTTCTAACACTAGTTAGCTGTATTGATTAAGCTATTAGGTATATAATTAATTGTTAAATGTATAAATCACATCAAAATAGTAACGTATCTGGTATAAAAGATCATGTATCTGTTTGATGAAAAATGTACCGTTAACTCAAACATTTAGTGTAAAACTAATAAAAATAGTGTTACATGGACTAATTCAAATACATTTTATAGACAGATATATTGTTAGAATGTTTGTTATACTAATGATACGGTAATGTGATATATAAACATGAAATAATGTATCTGTTTATTTGGTAACGTACCTGTCATATTTGGTAACGTATCTGTACTTTTGTACATAAACTCCAATTTGAGTGAACTTGGTTTCATTTGTAGCAATTTGTTTCAGACTAGATATGGTCCGAAAATGTAATTTCAAGGTTGTTTGTGGCAATCAAGTATGACGGAGACTAATACGTTTCTCAGGTGAAGGAAGGCGAGGACAATGTGAATGAATTATTCCTTTTCTTCATGTCAAAAAACATCAACAAAGGACAAGTGAGGTTTCGTTGGCCAATAATATCAGACGAACTGTTTATCCTGAGTTATCACATCTACCTGTCAGAAGTGCGGGTCATTTTTTTCCCAATTAAATGACAAGAACGCCTAAACCATCCGCAGTCAATGGGAATCAGTGACTAGACAGATACGTTACCAATATGGTACAAACATAATCATCCCTTCATCGGCGCCGCTTTCAATAATTTTGATCTACAGTTTGATAATTTTGATGTTGTAGTTTAGACTACAAGTTTTGAAGCAGAATCGTGTTATTGAATTCGTTTATTTTCTAATACTTCATAAAGATATATATACCAAGATAACAGATACGCTACCACTGCTAATTTAGGCAAAAATCATCTTAAGTATTGCAGAGAAGTGAAACCGCTGAAAAGCACATTTTCTTTGATGCATTTTGACGAATTTATGCAACAGAAAAACATAATAATCCTAGCTGTCAGATTTCTACAGTCATATATTAAGTATGTTGTAACATATGCGTTACTGTTTAAAGCAGGATTTTAATGTCCTATATAGTAATTTGTGATTTATACAAATAAAAACATACTGACATATACTTATGCAGATATAAGTACAGTTTGATAATAAGGAAAAAAATATAGAAACTAAATACTTTGGTACTATTTTTGTATGAAACTATTCGAACACACATATGAATCATACAAACCAACATTCACAAATGAACTTTTCATAACTGCAATTGATAAAGACAAATTGCTTTCGAGACGGAAAAAATGGCTTTGAATGGAAAGAAAAGTCCAAAACCAAAGCAAAAATTCAGTTAAAGTGTATATTTTGTGGCATTTCTAATGACAAACCTCAATTTAGTTCATTTTAACAAAGTCACGTATCTGTTATTTACCAAAATATAATGATTGACTGTAACAATTATAACTTTTCTATGAGTAAAGATAGGAGCCAGCCCTTTTGGATTAAAAAGTAGAGATAATTGCCAAACAAATGACAATACATGAGAACTTTGTTTTCAATTTTCATATTTTATGTTTTTATTTCTGAAAACATACAAATTAGTGGAGAATGAATGTTATATACAAACCATGAAAACCATGTAGATTTCTCTATCTGATTTCCTTTGTAAATCGATTACTGGCTAACTCTTGTTAGCCAAGTTTGGTCATATTATAAGCACCTCTTTATTTTTCAATTATTTTTTAACCACCCTGGTGCATAGTGGGTCGATTACAGTATATGTTTGTAAGACACAGAACTTCACTGAACCAATTGCATGATCATTGGATTTCCCACATTTAGTATTGCAAAAGACATCTGGGTTATATTTCCTCTGCAAACTTATATTTTTGCCAATAAACTTATACACAGTACCCCCTTACTATACACAGTACCCCCTTACTATACACAGTACCCCCTTACTATACACAGTACCCCCTTTTTTGTACTATACACAGTACCCCCTTTTTTGTACTATACACAGTACCCCCTTTTTTGTACTATACACAGTACCCCCTTACTATACACAGTGCCCCCTTACACACTTCCTTTTAATGACAACATACGTGTTGCACAATGGATATACTTCTTAATTCATGACCAAGTTTCTATATTTCCCATGTATTTCTTTATAAGCTTTCGAGTTGAACTGCTGTAATTTCCACGTCATCCATCATAATAAAAGCCTAAACATATTTTACTTACCATACATATCTGCCTCGGGAAAATTTGCGTCAGAATCCATAATCATGTAGACCCAATTTTCATATTGTCAACAATAACAGAAAGTTTGGAGTCAATAGATTGATGTTGAGCTAAAAGGAAAACCTGGTGCAAATCTCGACCGTGGAGGAGAAAATTTACAGGTAAAGTTTGTGATTGATATCTAAAAATGTCTCCACTTCGCCAATTTTACTCGCTTCATTTAACGCCCATGTATTTTAGCACAAAAACACTCTTTCTGTTATGTATCTATTTCACTTAAGCCCCTAGCTGGAGAACCAGTTTGTACCAGGACTGAGTTTCACTAAAAGTCGTAAGTCTACACGTAGACGTAGACGTAAACGTAGACGTAAGTCAACTTACGATTTTATTTACGTCTATCTTAGGTGCGTTTCACTAAAGGTCGTAAGTATCGACGTAAACGTTGACGTAGACGTAGACGTAGACGTATCTTACGACTGGAACTCTTTAAGAAGGAGATAAATAACCCCATAGTTACAATAAATGGAGTCTGCGCATTGCTTACTTTCGTTTCGGTGATTGTCGTCTGCATAATGTCCGGCAAGAAGCCCAGAAAACCTAATTGGACCGATGGTGAGATGGAGGTTTTGGCCGAGTCTTTTCTGAACTCAGCCAAAATTCTCCGTGGGAAATTAACCCCAAACCTAACTGCTGATATGAAAAAGGCAGAATGGCTTAAAATATCGGAGAGGTGAGTTTATTTACAAATATTTATTATGTTACTGTGAAGGGTTAACTTTGTCATCGTCTGGTCTAATGCTGGAAAAAATAACATGTTATCTACTAGCAGATTTAAATATCAGGAAAATGTTGTTTTGTTCAATATTTTTATAAGTGATGATAAATAATTTATCAAACAGTTAGTATTAGTTACATTGGAGAACCCGGTTCATTGGAGAAATGTGACTGCCTTGCGGCTTTTAGTATTACTTTAGGCCTAACGTTATCCTTTTTATGTTGAGGCCGCCATTGATTTCGGCAGCGATATTTTTCATCTTGAATCACAACTCATAGACTATCAACTCAGCAGAATCAACGCTGTCACGCTTGTATTCAGGAAAGTTTTAAACTGTTGATGAAATTTTTATCAAGTTCTTACTTCTAAAACACGTTTATGATGGATAGATCGTAGACTTTTTTAATAACTAGTCCTAGGCCTAGATCTACTTGAGAATCGACATGGATTATGGGCAATTGATAATCTTCAGTGAAAACGTCTTTTGACTATATAATTTTGATCACATACTCTTTACCAACTCCATTTATTTTAACCGCTAGGCCTATTTGGCAGTTGTTGACAATGATCGAGTTCCGGACACCAATATAAGACTAGGTGCTCCAGTTAAGATGATACGAGAACACGAGTAAAATACCCAATGAAAATCTGTCAATTCCACTCTAAAAATGTATGAACGTGTACAAATTATCCCTGCAAATATTTTAACATCTCTTAGTTCATATAACCGTGATTATCTCGGTCTCGGGATCCTTTGAACTCCAAATTTAATATAGCACTGTGTAGTGGTGTCTTCGACTACGTTCGAGCAGTTTCTAAAAATAGGTTTTCACTAAAAACAGGATTTCCCTCTAGACAGGAGTAAATTCAGTAAAACAGGCAAAAAATGTGACGCAGGCGACGCTAAAACTTACTGAAATATTCTATATTTTTTAAATTCCTTAATATGATATTTAGTCATTGTGATATCCAATGCAAAATTGCGCATATTTTTAAATGGGTATTTAAAAAAAATTAATTAATGTTTTAGAAACAAGTGTCATTACTGTACAACTGAATGTAAATTTTTTGAATAAATATTTCCCACTTGATCATATGATATTTATATTTATTTCAAAATAACATTTTATTAAGCATTGACATTTTTTGACATGCATTGGTATGTACATGTAACATACATGTATATTGGGTGTTTTAGCATACCCAGTGGTGCACATTAGTGCAGAAACATATATATACATAGTATATACATAGTATATATATATGTTTCTTGTTAGTGGAATGAGGTATTCATGATATATATCACCTAATGCATTCATTAGATGTTCCTTATATTTAATAGATACTTGTATGGTTATCCAATTGATCATATTAATGTTTATTTTTTTTATTAAGAATTAGTTCAGTGGCGAAGTGTAATCGCACTGTTGATGAGACGAAAAAAAAGATGGCAGGACGCGCAAAGTGCCGTGAAGAAAAAAGAGTCATTTAGACGGAAAGTAGCAAATGGGACAGGTGGTGGTCCACCCCCGGATGTCCCAATGAAGCCTTGGGAGCTAACGGTGAGTTTTCTTCTTTCATTTTCTAATTAAAAAAGAACTATGTACTGATTTATACCAATTATCAAATGTTTATTTTTTAAAGCCAATTTAAAAAAAAAAAAACTAAAATGAACAAGAGTAAATGTGATTATTATGCAACAAAGATGCATGGTACACTGTACATTATATTAATCTGATATGCATGTACATGTACATGTATATAACATTGCCAATGTACAGTACCCAGGGGTTACTCTCACTATAAATATATATACAATATGTATGACAGTAATAGAAGCCCTTAGAGTAGATATTGACATCACAGATCATTTTAAGAATTGGCAGACAGAAGCTTCTTAACTATACACGGACACAGTTAAAGACAAAATACAATACATGTATTACCCTTTTTATATAGCATAGTGTTAATTGCAAAATAATTGATTAAAATATCCTGTTGAAAACATAAATCATATTATAATCATGATGAAATGGCGTAGTTGAATATTATTTCATATTTACATAATTTATATACACAGGTGTTGCAAGGAATGTATTACTTCAAAAACAAACACTGCTTACAACTGTAAATGATTTACTCAGTTTTTAATGTTTAATATGCCTATCTATCCATGGTCGTCACTACTTTGCAATCGTTATGGCCGCCATTTTGGGTAATTGTAATAATGGATCCGGTTCATGTGTTTTTAAAGGGGATTAATTTTCCGGAATTTTGATGTAGATTTTAGACTAAATGTTGATAAAATGATAAAATTAATAGTAAATAATTATAAACCAATCAAATTTTAATTTCTTTTTTGTTTTAATGTTTTTCTCTCTCAGATTAGTTACATTTTGATTAATACTGTAACAGGTCTGATATTTTCTAAAATTAGTACTTACATGTATGATGTAATGAAATTAAGTATATTACTTCATTTATAAATAACTGAAAATTTTTAAACTGTTGAATGTTAATTAAATGTAAAGCCTAGTAATCTTTTTTTCCAATAACAGATATATTGAAAAGAATAAGGGTATAGTAGAACTGAAATACAGGTATCTTCATCGATGAAATTAGATAATTTAAGACCAGTAATTTTCAAATGCGAATCAAAGTTTTGACATAGAGCTAGCCGGGGTTTTTCCCCATTTTGATTAAAATTTGATATGACAGAGGCTCAGTTGAATCATTAAATTTTGTTTGTTTATTTTTTTATTTTTTGATAATATTGCTGTTTAGTTATTTTTTTCAATGAATGGGTGCAAAATTAATATAATTATAATTAATTCGATTTAAATATTTTGCAATGGAAAACAAAGACAAATAAAATAGCGCTGGCATGACAATGGATCCCTTCGCCTCTAAAATCTGAAAACAGATATTTTGTTAAAAGTAGAAAAAAATCGCTCGCTCGCTCGCAATTTTTTTCTTTAGTTCCCGAAGAAAAGAACACCTGATTTATTTGGTGTGGCCTAAGAATTGGGTAATGACGGGGCAACTTTTTATGAATCTGGATATAAATTTTTATAAATATTATTAATATAATATAATCGCCGCCCATTAGCATACACACAACATAATTGTTATTTCGTTGATAGTGGCATTTATCCCATAACTATGCATGTTTCTCAATGGAAAAACCCATGTGATAAATTTTATAGCAGTTGGTTTATCGTTTATGTTTACACACTCTAGTGTGTAAACACCTACGGCGCCTCTGATTGGTCAACTCCAAATCTCTTGATTCCGATTGGCTCTCAACTTCGGGCTACTTTTCAAAGCGCATTTTCTTTTAAATAGCTTTGTTTTTACTGTTATAACAGGTAGTTGCTTATTCAAAGTATTAAACAATAGAATATTGGCTCTCTATTTAGGCACTTTATTTTATGGTGGAAAGATATCACTACATATTGTATCGTGGTAAGTTTCCCTGAATGAAGACGAAAAAATGGTCACCACAGTATAAATATAGAGTTAAAGTTATAGGATAAATAAGTTCCCTAACGCGAGACAGTTGTTTATAATGTTTATCTAAACTCTCGTTAGTTAATTTTCAATTTCTTTAAAGGCACTCGCTAAAGCTCGTGTCTTTTCAAAATTTGAAAATTAACTAACTCGAGTTTAATAAACATGATAAACAACAGTCACTTGTACGGGGAACCTCTGTTTATACAATATAAGGGATTTGACTCACTTGACAAGTTGAGGGAAATCGTATGCCGTTTCAATTTTGGACTTTCCCGCTCCAGTAGCTGCCGAGAGAATCAAACGGGGTTTGCCGCTTGATTGTGCTTCTGCATCAAATACTTCACGTGTTTTCTGTAAAGATATTGTATTCAAACGTCGAAAATGCTTCAGTTTGATAGTAAAACACCTCAATAGTGAGGTGTAAATTTTGATTGTAGGTAGTAAGTTTTTTCTTGACTAGCATAAATGCGGAGAGAATCTATAAATCACGAAAAAATCGATCATTCTTCATGAACCAATATGGACTAAAAAGGTTTTTGTCAATCAGAAAGTTATTCACAGAAAAGACATTTAAAAGGACAGAAATGAAATTCATTTACCTTAACAAGTAATACAAAGTTTTGTTTGTCTTGAGGAGGACTTCCTCTATTTGCAGGATATTCCCAGTCAAAATCAAGACCATCAAAGTTGTGTGATCGAAGAAATTTGACTGCATCGTTGGCAAAGTCTGTGCGACTTGCATCGGATGCTGCGATTCTTGTAAACGGTGCGGATCCCATGTTCCAGCCTCCAACTGCAAGACTTGTTTTAACACTTGGGTTTGTCGACTTCATTGCATTAAAACGCTCGTACCTGCAAATATAGGGCAACATTTTGCACTACTGCAGAGACACAACACGAATATACAGCAACCTCCCCATAGATACAGACATTTACACACAACACATCGCACTCAGGGGAAATCGTCATTAAATGACCCTGGCTGTTAATAGGACGTTGAACATAATAAACCGAACCAATCGATCTCCATGACGCTATTTGAGGGATGAAGAAGAATGTTATTTGTCTAATACTTACATTCCTTTCGACCAAGCTGTGCTTTCGTCGTTCCATTCAAAGGCTTTCAAGTGATTACCATTGAGGGTTGCGAATGCATATATGACGTGAGTACAAAGACTGGCATCGATGTTTTCAGGTAGGAACTTAGCTGGGTTTTGTCTGTATTGTGACCAGTTGGAATGGTAACAAACACGTCGGTAGGCGTTGGTGGCCACTGGTAAAATTTAAAAAAAAATGCATCTTCCAGAAATTGTTCTCCTTTTTTAAGACGTCAGAACTTACTCTTTACTATCATTACTAACTTGTGTTATACCTTTAAGGCTTGCCGTAGCGAATATCATTTATTTTTTCTTTAATTTTTGCGTATATCATGGTGGTCTTTTCCATTTGCTATATATAATGTCGTTTTCTCGCAACATTAAGTATCCCTCCTCAGTGACGATTTAACGGCTTGTGCAGTTCAGATAAATCGTTACATTTGGTGATGATTATACAATACATATGATCAAATTACGATTGTGCTAACAGTGTTGGTAGATAGCAAACAATCGTTAAGTAAAGGTTACACAAATCATCATAGGGTGAAAGCATTAGTTGGTTCACAAACGGGTGGCGATAAACAGTAATTTGATGAAACGAACCATTCTCATTAAAGGAACATTTTGCGATCTGTGCTTTTCCCTATTGCATCAATACGGAATATGGTCATCACATTAAAGTATTAGAAGAAGACTTTGTCGCTACTTTCCTCGGACAACCAATATCATAATCTCCAGACAATTTTAGGTGTAAGGAGGGCGAATTCGATCATGGGATGCCATGCATATATAATTAAGGGATTATCATTTTTCGAGATCACAAAGCTTACTCATTCAATTTTTGAAATCTGAAGAGTTGTCATTTGCATGAGATGCAATAGGTGGTGATGCATTAAGAGAGTTCAAAAGGTGAAATATCAATTTCCTTGTCAGTCGTAAACTATTTTAATTTTGAAGACAAATGTATATGGCCATCGTTCGTGTAGCCATTTTACTGACCTGCCAATATCGCTACAAGGCACACAACTCGAAACATCTGCAAGAAATATAAAGGAAGAATTACAACAAATACCATAAGCGTTGAAGGAATGCATCCTTTTAAAGTAAAACAAATAAGTATCCCTTAAGATATCCCATGTTTCTGAGGGACATGCAGACTTTGCAGATATAATATAATTAAAAAATTGAAAGCAGATGAAATACAAACAACTAAGAATAAGTAACAAGTAGTATTGGTAACAGTTTATGGGCTTAATAAGAGAGTTCGTAAAACTCTATTTTATTATATGATATAATTTGAAGTGCAAACATTGAGTCGGAAGGAATGAGAAATGTTCTTTTTCTGGTTCAACACAGCATACAACACTTATCAAACTAAACCAAATTTAAACATTAATGTCAGATATCTGAAAATGTATTTATTAAAGCTTCAAAATACCATCATAATATAGTTCTGATGTCATTTATTATGTCATAATCGCCAACAAAATGCAATTCTATTTGCATATCAACACTTAATGTCGTTTAGAACAACGAATAATTATTCAGAAAAGTGTTGTATAAACCTCGTAAACTGATTTCACTGAATTTCGCCGAAACTTATTTTTATATATAACTATAATACATTTGTTTTGATTTTGTTTTTGATTCGATAAGACTGCATGCGCATCACTCCTATCGGCAGATTACTGTTAAGGTCATGTAGATGCCCGATATATACGATTAAGATAATTATTCGTAACCGCACAATGGTTGACAACTTCTAAAACTTAATCTATTCTACAACAATTTGAACATCTGAACTAAAGACTGTTGTACCTGTGCTTGGAATGTGTTTGTATGGTGACCCAATTGTCAACAAGATAAGATGTTCTATCTACAATATCACAGGAAAATAAAGGCAGGTGTTCATTCTCAAGGCAGAATATGGTAACCGAGGCGATGAATATTAACTAAGTCGGTGATAATATTTATATTATAGGTTGTGTTCCAAAAGCAACAAATGTATTCATCTAATGTGGATAAAACATATATTTTCCAAAAATAGTAAAGTGATATTTTACTCTCTCTGTTTATAATGGTCAATATTTTTAAGGCACAGCAGAATTTCTTTTTTCTTTATTGATTTTTCAACATTGTATTGTTTTTCAAAATCCAATTATTAATAATCCTAGAATCAAATCAACAATTATATTCCCTGCCTTATTATCAAATCTATGACAAATCGCTTATAATCGTGGATTTAAATTCTAAATGCGTGCAATGAACGTTTCATTATTAAACGTTACTGTTAATCCTTGGATTAAAAATTTCAGGAAAAAAGATGATTGATTTTGCTTATAAATTTTCATGTTTGCATCGATATAACAATAATATCTAAACAATACCAATTTAATGTTACCCATTAGAGGTTAATTGGTGATCTAGTTTTGAAAGCCAGACGATTAAATGACCTTTATAGAAAGAAAGTACATTACAGCTAATTTTTCTTAAAATTAGGTCACCAATTATCTTCTCAGTTAAGCCGCTTTTGTTATGGGAACATATTTGATATAAAGGAACATGGTCAATATTTTCAATATGTTCGTCTTTTAAACAATTGTTTTACCTCAGGAAGTAGGCAAGTCTTATCGAGCACGTGATGAAAGTCGCAATTACAGCTGTTTTACGTTATAGTGTCGAATATAGCAAATAGTACACGTGGAAAAGTATATTCCAACAATGTCTATGCTAGTTGCTGAAAACAATTACTCGGGGAAAAACATTTAACGTACTGCGCGTAAAAGAATAATGAAGAGTAATTTACGCCTAAATACCTTCAATAGATGTGTTATTATTAACAAGCACATGGGAATATCTTTCTGTCAAATGATTCAATGTATTAAGTGTATATCCCGTGTCGTCTTTTTCCCATCCATTAACTTTATCAGGTAAATATGAAATACATTTTGTAACTTTACTTACATCTTTGTTCTCCGCACACAAGCTTATCCCATATAGTTGTCTACTTGTCTTTGGAACAAGTGATAGTATAATGACCTTATCTATAAATGCCCTTAATATACCTCGCGTTCGCTATCAAATATTGACCTCGGTGTGTCAAGGGAGTCAGTTAGGTCTTAAGGCTAACCTGATTAACATCAAATTAGATCAGTTATATCGATTCTGAAGATTCGGCGAATTTTCGTTGACCCTGCATAATTTATCTGATACGTACAATAGACTCCTAAAAGCTGCGATGAAATCCACAATTTGGGTAAATCTGTATTAATATTGCACCAAATTGACTGACAATGTCTTAATTGTCGGTACGCACGTCATTATATAATCATTGTGAAACGTCTGGTTGAAGCACCATATCAGACCGCACGACAACTTTAATACAACAGAAAACAAAAGTGTATCGTTTGTTGTAGTTGCAGCACCAAGAAAGGAAATATGTAAGAATCTAAATTATAAAAAAAAACACCCTTAGGGTGTTGAATAAAGTAGATTTCGTTTGTTTGTTTGATTGATTATTTTAACGTCCTATTTAACAGCTATGGTCATGTAAGAACGGCCTCCATTGTATGCAGTGTGTGTGTGAAGTGCGTGTTTTGGGGAGACTGTAGTATGTTCAAGTATAGTGGAACTGTTTGCCACTTTTGATACTGATATATCACTGACGTTTGGTGTCATCACCACACCCCACCCGGTCACATTATACTGACAACGGGATGCGAACCAGTCGTCCTACTCTTGTATGCTTAGTGGCTAAGCAGGATCAGAAACTATCTTTTTAATTGACTTTGATGTGTCTCGGCCAGGGGACAGAACCCAAAGCTTACTTCACATGGGCGAGCGCCCAACAAAAAAAGCAAAAGGTGAGGCTGTGTAAAGGGAGACGTTAGGAATAACAGTCAGTTAGGAGAAGAGAGAAGATAAGATCCTTATGTAACGAATATTACATTATCTACTTTTAGCAGATAATCATAATATCTATGTTAATAAAACATGAGATATATCCTGACGTAAAAATATTACACTTAGTTTATAACGGAAATTCCCGACAACTTCGACATGGCGAATGGACCATGCCATTCAAAATGGCGATTCATCAACTTTGATTCAGACGATTGAAGACGATTGCAGGTCGATTATCTTACCTTATACTGTAAACGAAGTATGCTTAGATTCTTTATTATGTTATTAATTATGTATTATTGTTGTATGCACTCGAAACAACCAGAAAGCCAATTATTCTGCGAAATTCCATGCCAGAGAGCGGCGGTTGTTTGAAGTTTTTCGGATCTAGATTGTGACGTCACAACATGTAAGCTCGATTCTGATTGGTCAATAGGGTACCGGCGGCGAGTATAAAAGGCCGTCCGAAAAACGTCAAACGTCAGTTCGATCTTCGACTCACTCTCTGCAGGACTTTGAATATTCCTACAGACTTTCTAACTGAAATCCTTACAGGATGTCATCAGTTCCACCTTAGCGATGGGTAGGCATCTAAGTTTGTTTGGTTTCTCAATACTAGTGTTCTATATATTCGAGCATTACTTACTATAATAATTTACGTTAAAGTCACCTTACGTTCGTTTTTGACTCTATTATTGAGTTATCATAAACTATCGTAACTTAACAAGTACAGTACGATCTCACCAGATGAGCTAACGTGTCGGCATTGGTAATTATATTATAACAGAACAAATGTTTAGCTATCTGTTCCAAAATTTCATACCAGTGTACTTTATTGTAATCTTATATCATTCTTGTCAACATAATAAATATGCCAGAACTTTTACAAAAGTGTTTGCCAAGTATATCTTATAAATCCACGATACTGGACAGGAGCAAAACCTGGGGTTATGTAACACCCGTTAAAAACGTTACATTGGCGTCGTGGGGAGAATTGATTTTTTTTTGATAATATATAATCTCCTATATCTAGGTGGGAAAGATATATGGAACAAACATTCAAATATTTGTGGTAATTCTAATGCAAACAATGGATGAATCAGGTAAAGTTATTATCCAGAATAGGCCAAGGTCTTGCTTTCCCAGATTTCGTATCATTGATCAACTTAATTCTTCTCATACTTCTCAATGCTCGAATAATCAAACACCAATAATGAATTCTCCCTCTAAAAATACAAATAATGAGGTATTAAGAGCAATCAATCTTATCGGTGAAAAGTTAAATGTTCTTTCTGAAGAGTCGAAGTTTATGAAAGATCATATGGATCATTTTGAAACCTGAATTGCATACGAGTCCTGAATTCGTATAAATGAGGAAAGTAGATCTGGTTTGAGAAGTCATGTGAACCACAGTACTCCTTATAATAGTTATAATAGAAATGAAAACCACACAGCATCAAGGCTCATACATAGACATAAACCGCCACATGAACATATAAATGTTGGTAAATCATATACAAAATTAAAACCCCAACACTATGATAGGAATGAAGATTTTGAAGAATATCTCTCCAAATTTGAAATCATTACTGATATTGACAATTGGGACTATAGAGAAAAACCTGTATTCAGCTGGTTGTCTAGGTGGCAATGCTAGAGCCATTCTGACAGAGTGAAGTCCCCTTGAGCAACAAGACTTTGATTCTCTGGTGAATATTTAAACACAAGATATGGGTCTATTGAACGTTCTGAAATGTTCAGAGCAAGACTCCAAACTAGAACTAGAGGTAGAGATGAAACTCTACCTGAGTTAGCTCAATCTATTTGACAAGCATATCCAACTGCAGATTCGTCACTTACGAATGTTCTTGCATTGGATCATTTCATTGATTTTTTTTTCTCATTCAAATTTTTTATTGATTTTCATGAACATGTTATTACACAGAACAAGGAATACAATTTATCACAATACCAATAATATGTCTTACATTACAATTTTGTATATATGCAACAAGTAACAATTGGACATGCACATTTACACAAACCCTACAAGACCAACATTTCATCTATCTACAATATGTGAGTCAAGAGACATCTAAATTTCAATGTTTTCTTTTTCAAACAAGGCATGCCATCCTCCTATTCTTATAAGGAATTTTGTATATTCATTATTAGATTTATACATAACCTTTTCCGCCTCATAATACTTACATATATGTAATTTTAAGTACTTCAAAACATACATAAATTTTCTTAATTCTACAGTGATATACTTATTGTTTGATTTGTGAAAAGTAATGACATTATATTAAACATATTGTTATGTCGACCATGTAGACCAAGCAGTATTGATAATGGTGATAAACTAACATTGAAAGTGGTTTTCTCAAGTAACCATTTCTCCTTACGAAGTTTTGCTATCCTTGAACATTCGTAAAACAAATGTATATATGTTTCATTTTCATCACTACAGAATTTACATAGCGGAGAATCCACTACCTTAATTCTGAATAGAAAAATATTAGTTGGTAAAATTCTATGGACCAGACGATATTGCAGCCACCTTAACTTGGTATCCTGTGTTTGTTTAAAAATAATCCTGTGGGTTTTTTGTCCACCAGAACTCGTCATCATCATCCAGCCCTAAGTCACATGCCAATTTCACCTTGTAGGAGTTATTAATTGATAATCCATATGATTGAGTGTATATTATTCTTTTTCCAGGTTCATCTGAGACTATGATTTCTAAGAAATATGGAAAATTTGAGGGATCCATGATATTGGACTTCTCCCTCAAACTTGGAAAAGATTCTATTAATACCTTCTTTAATTCTTCTAAGTGAAAGGAGGTTGAAAATGATAAAATTGGCAAAAGTTTGGATAAGCAGAATGTCTCCATTTTTGTCATCATATGTCATATCTTGAACTGTTATTATTCCTCTCTCATACAAGTCTTTCCAGTAAACTGGGTTTTTTTTATCAATGGTAAAGAGAAAGTTGAACCACAAAGGTTCTGCTAATATATACATGTCATCGGGAGGAAATACTTTTTTAACCTCTGAAAGCATCAAGAAAACCTCCTTCGAAAATGAATTATTTGTTCTTTTGACATCAATTTATAGAATCCATCACCAACATTAGAGAGATGAAGTTCAACTTTATGCTCATTGTCCCCTAACAGGACATGTCATTTCATTGATTTTATCCCAGATTCTGATATAAGACTGAGGATAAGAGAGTTTAGGCCTAAAGATATGAATGAAGAAGAAACCCATGCTGTAAGGCTTGAAGCACATAGACTAGCTGATAAGCAATGGTTAAAGACTGCTCACACAAACCAAAAACCTATCTATCCAGTCTCCACCTCAGTATATTGAAACTGAAGGTGAGCACGCAAGTGTAGATGCACTAACAAGAAGTATACTTTCTCTTGAAAGAACTACCAAATATCTTATTACTAGTTTGGGTCAAAACAATGAGAGAAATCCTCAAAGTCAGAACCGACAGAGTGTATGGAATGGAAATGGTAATCAAATAAACCAAAATCCATTCAATCAATCTCAAAATCAATCTTTTAGACATCAGTCAAGGGGAGGTAATACACCCCATGGTAAACCCCATCATTCAAATAACCAGAGCAGACATGGTGGTTAGTATAACAATTTGAGAAACCAATCTTTTAGTCAATCAGGTCAGTCTCATGGATTTATGATCCAGAGACAAGGGAGACAACTCTCTGCTAATTTCCATACAAATGACAAAATAGATTCTACATACTACTCTAACACTAGTCAATCCACTGATCAAAATGTTCAGGGAAACTTTTAAAGGGTGAGTTCGAGGGTCAAAAGTCAGTGTCATTTCAGGAAAGACCCGATAACATAACTATAGGCAGTTTAAGTGTAAAAGGAGCGGGTCGGTGTGACTTGTACATAGTGTTAAATACGGTCTCTGTCACTCAGCTGACGGAGCATGCTTCTTTGGCTCAGTAGGTAGAGCCGTATATTTCCATACCGGAGACCCGGGTTCGATTCCTGGTCGGGGCACTCGACAGAAATGTGTATTTTCCCTGTTCTTCTACATTGGCGCCCAACTAAATAACCCATGGTAGGTGGTTAAAGAGTCTCGGGTTGAGATTTAGGAAATCTCAAGAAAAACAGGGGGAGTAGTGTAAAAGGAGCGGGTCGGTGTGACTTGTACATAATGTTAAATACGGTCTCTGTCACTCAGCTGACGGAGCATGCTTCTTTGGCTCAGTCGGTAGAGCCGTAGATTTCCACGCCGGAGACCCGTGTTCGATTCCTGGTCGGGGCACTCGACAGGAATGTGTATTTTCCCTGTTCTTCTACATAAGTAATAGCAAAGATGGGTTGTTTGTTCCCATTAAAATTGGAGCATATAGATTACCTTCACTTGTAGATACTGAGTGCCTCATGCACTCTCAGTAAAGAGTACCTAGAAAAGTAAGATCCAAACAAAACCATAGCAGTACAGCCATTATCATTAAATATGGTTACTGCAACTGGAGAAAAGTTTGTTTGATTTATTAACGTCCTATTAACAGCTATGGTCATGTAAGGACGGCCTCCCATGTATGCGGTGTGTTGCCTGTATGTTGTGCGAGGTGCGTGTTTTGGGAGACTGCGGTATATTCATGTTGTGTCTTCTTGTATAGTGGAACTATTACCCTTTTTATAGTGCTATATCACTGAAGCATGCCGCCGAAGACACCAAGCAACATACCCCACCCGGTCAAATTATACTGACAACGGGCGAACTAGTCGTCCCACTCCCTGTATGCTGAGCGCTAAGCAGGAGCAGAAACTACCACTTTTATAGACTTTGGTGTGTCTCGGCCAGGGGACAGAACCCAGAGCCTTCCTCACAGGGGCGAGCGCTCAACTAAAGGCCAAAAGTGAGGTGGTGTCAAGGAAGACGTTAGGAAGAATGAAGTAATTTAGGAAGAAAGAAAAGATACGATCATGCAATAGGGGCAGCAGATACAATTCTAACGCCCTACCTGCAGGAAAGATGAAGAAAAGAAACCCTTTATTGGAAAATATAGTTTAGACATAGATCTAAGTTGTCAATGACTAAAGCATGATTTTCTCATTGCTGACATCAAACTGAATGGATTATTAGGTCTATTTTATTCCTGCGTGTAGCAGATGCTCTTGAATAAAAACTGTATATCAGTTAAGGGAAGAAATGTTCAATGTTTACGATTTCAACATGAAATTGAACCTGCGTGTAGCAGAGTTGCTATAGATGTGGATATAGAATTACCTCCATATAGCGAAACCATTATTTTGGAGAAAATTATTGACCAAATATTTAGAGACAAAATGGCAATTGTGGAACCAACATCTAATATGGTGATGAAGCACCAGGTGTTGTTAGCAAAAGATATATATGAAAGAGGAAAAATGTAAGTTATACAGAAATTCTGTAGTGGCTACACTCGATGTTGTAGATGCTAGTATTGATCCTTCTAAAGTAGAGGCAGTTAAAAATTGGCCAACACCCTCAAATGTCAAGGAAGTAAGAAGTTTCCTTGGCTTAGGCTCATATTAAAGGAAATTTGTTCATAAATTTGCTGGCATTGCAAAACTTTTGCACAAACTCACAGAAAAGAGTCAGAAATATGATTGGACAGAAGATTGTCAAAATGCATTTGACAAGCTGAAAAGAGCTTAAACAAATTGTCCTGTATTATCATTTCCAATGAAAGATCAAGGTATCTTCATTCTGGATACAGACGCTTCCAATATTGGTATGAGCGCTGTATTATCCACAAATACAAAATGGGATAGAGAAGAACTTCAAGCAATTAAAGTTCAATTAAAAACTTCCATCATTATTTATATTGATAGTTTTTCAGAGTTAGAACTGACCATGGAGCTCTAACCTGGCTCATTAATTTCAAAAATCCCGAAGGACAAGTTGCTAGATGTTTTCGAGTTCTTAGCAACATATCAGTTTCAGATTGAACATCGAGCTGGTCGATCACATGGAAATGCTGATGCTCTTTCCAGACGACCATGTTCATCAGAAAATTGTCAACACTACAAAGGCAGAGGAAAGGTACATATATATAACTGAAACTACTACACCAGTTAATGTTGTTACCAACTCAGTAGCTTATCGTTGTCCTGTCTGCAAACATTCACAAGCACAGGGTTCTGAGAATTCACTCATTCATCTCAGGTACAGTCCTTGTAGAAAAGAAAACTCAACAATTAAACCAACCGATCTCTCACAAGATTGTGTTTATCAAGCACATATTAGGGATGAAAACCTTAGTTTAGTCATGAAGTGGGTGAAAACTGATAAAAGACCAGAATGGAATAATATATCACACCTCCGTGAAGAATGTAAATACTACTTGGTCCAAAGATACCTTTGTGAAATATTTGAATCTCCTCAGCAAAGCCTTGTTGAGAGGCACATAACTGGTAAACATTCCAGCTTTGCTTACATGTGCCAGCAGTGCAAGAGGTTGATGTCACGCCCTGGGATGAAAACAACACGGTCAAACGGTCAACCATGACTTACAGCCCAGAAGAGCAGGAGTTTAGACAATTCCAGATATCAAGGAGTCAAAAAGTGAAGACAGTCATGAGGGAATTACCTGCGGAGAAGACTTTGAAGAAAGGTAATGAGAAATGTGCGTCCAAGAGGAAGAGAACTTTTTTTGTTGATATTCCCAATAAGAAGTGTGCTATTGGACCTAGACCAAGTGTTCCAGTTCCT
The DNA here is from genome assembly GCF_041381155.1 of Argopecten irradians. NCBI lineage: Eukaryota > Metazoa > Mollusca > Bivalvia > Pectinida > Pectinidae > Argopecten > Argopecten irradians. The sequence goes on along the minus strand of NC_091134.1, from coordinate 44,694,116 downwards.
CAAACTCCACATATTCCTACTCCAATCCCACGCAGTCCTATCTTACCTCCTATCAACATATGTACACCAGCTTCATCATCATCATCTTCAGCAGTGGAAGCTAGGAAATCCAGGATACCGATCAGATATGTTTCTTTCAAAGACTCTGATAACTTGTCATGTTCCTTATCAAAATCATCTGTTGTATCGGTAACAGCTCCCAGTAGCCCAATTCTACCTCTGCCAGCAGAGAAGGAGCAGGCTCCAACTCAGTCCACTCCTGCTAAGGTTAAGACTGTGTCTATTTTCACCAGTAGCCATTCTGTGAGTGTTTGTGAGGAAGAATATGTTCCTATAAAAACCTCTGGTGATTGTTCATCTAACTTTAATTATGAACCTAAAAACAAATTACTCATAAAGTTGAACGGTATTCGAGACTGTCAGGACAACAGATGTATCCTGAACGCTGGTGACAGAAGATTTGAAACTAGCCGAACAACCCTCAAAGAAGACCCTTCTTCTTTTCTTGCTGGAATTGCTACCAAAGAGCAAGCCATATCAGAAAAATGGTACAGATCGTTTCTTCTTAGATAGGAGTGCCAAGATGTTTGACTTTGTACTATGCTTCTTGCGCCATGGACCTAGTGTTACAAAAAGAAACCTGTCATGTAATGTAACACAACCAAGATAATTGGTGACCGAGGCGGGGTTTATGAGCTCGAGGAACTAAAAGCAATTGTTGAAACAAAGATAAAGTCTCTTCTGCTCAACTATAAACTAATACATCCAACGAAAATTCAGGATTTGAAAATTTGTAAATATCTATCTATATACACATTGATGAAATAGAATTATTTTTGTAAGTATTAATGTGCTAATCAAAACCAATACAAACATTTACCTTGTATAGGTGACAAATACAGGTAAAATGTACATTAAATACATAAATTGAGAATAAATGAAATAAGGCTCCTAAATAAATAGCTATGTTCTATTACAAATTCAAATTATTATCATATGATAAAATAATTAAGCATTTATTTGTAAATACGTCAACATGTCATATCAAAATGTAATAATATATAAATGCATATGTATATAATTTCATTATCATATTTATAAAGTTTAAATGTTTGATAAGTGTGAAAATTATCTGTAGTCGATAAATGAAGTAAATTTGTGAGAGTGAAGCACCATTGATATGTAAATATTGTATTTATACGTGAATTATATATAATATAATTTATTGATTCAAAAAATTACAGTTATATTAATAATAATCCTGTCGTAAATATATTATACTTAATTTATAACGGAAATTCCCGACAATTTCGACATGGCGGATCGACCATGCCATTCAAAATGTCGAGATCCATCAACTTTGAAATAGACGATTGAAGATTATTGCAGGTCGATTATCTTACCTTATATGCTTATACTGTAAACGAAACATGTTTAGCTTCTTTATTATGTTATTAATTCGTTGTATTATTGTTGTATATACTCGAAACCATCAGAAAGCTCATCATTCTGCGAAATTCCATGCCAGAGAGCGGCGGTTGTTTACAGTTTGGCGGAATCTAGATTGTGACGTCACAACATGTAAGCTCGATTCTGATTGGTCAGTTGGGTCTCGGCGGCGAGTATAAAAGGCCATCCAAAAACGTCGAACGACAGTTCGATCTTCGACTCACTCTCTGCAGGACTTGTAGATTTCTAGACTTTCAAACTAAAATACTAATTCAAGTTACAGGATATCATTAGTTCCACCTAAGCGATGGGTAGGCATCCAAGTTGTTTGGTTTCTCAATACTAGTGTTCTATATATTCGAGCATTACCATAATTATTCACGTTAACGTCATCTTACGTTCGTTTACTGTAACGTTTTCGACCCTTATGGTCCTTTCACATTTGAGTTCTCTACATATACATGTAGATATACACCTTGTGATAGCCACTCTTGTGGTCGGGTCCCGCTTTGTACCGTTACATACAATTTTTAGTTCGTTCCCAGCCTAGCACTGAACCGAAAGAAAACCAAAACAGAGTTTTACATCCAAATTGTTTTATTTATTATTAAAACATGAAATATTATGCCAGATTTATGATGGTTACATCTCCAGCGTATAGAACAACCTTATAGGGTACATGATGGTTGCTGTTACATAATATACATGTAGGTTCCTATAAGCTACACACATACCAATACCAGTTTCAGAACGATCTCCATGGACATTGACATGTTTTTGATACTTTTAAATTTTACCTCTTTGCTATATAATATTAAATATATATATACCCAAAGACTGGAAGAATATATTTAAAAAGCTAGGTATTTAAAAATCCGGTAATATCCGGATCGGTATAGACATCTTCTATGACCAGATCGGGTTACGTAATCTACCGGTGCTGAACCAGATCGGGTTCCATCTTGAACCAGATCGGGTACACGCCTGGAACCGGTACTGGTTCCAATATGTATCAGAAGTTTGTCAATGGAAACCTTTCGTTACCAGTATTGGTTAATTCACTGATCTAATTATGTACCATATTGCACTCTGAATCTGCCATGGTGAACAAGGACTATTAGATCGCTCTGTGAATATAAAATGACAGTGCTTGTCTGACTGAGTCTGACTGTGTTTGAAACTGCCGCTACACGGCTATTTATAGTGAAAAACGTTGCCCGTGACAACGAGCTCGCGCTACTAAACTTAGTATCCCGCCTCCCGCACTAGAGAGTTCCGAATTCTCGCGGAATATGACAACAGTCAGACGAGTCACAGAATCACGTAAAAGTTGTGTTTACAACGAAAATACCCATGGAAATATTGGATTAATTACTTAATTAAGACCTAAGGTATATATACTGTTTGCGAATTTGACTGAATATACAGTACCCGAAGGGTGATAATCGTACCTGAGTCGAGGCGGATCCATCCGGTGCCCCACTCGGACATGCTAAACAGCAATCGCCACAAAAACCCGAATAGTTTTCTAACTTCTACGTGAGATTGATATATATTTTGATAAATATGAGAGAACAATATTCGTTACATAGCCCCCCTCCATGAAAAGCATTCGTCCCGAATGTTTATACCATAATATATCGAGAATTTAGCAAAATGTATCTGAGTTAATTGATCAATTAGTGGAACCCAAAACGAGGCTTTGCACCCGCTACTATCCATCATTTGCATACGGTTGGGCGCAGACGACAATCGAGGAAAGTCACAAGTTACGTTCAGGTAAGTTATTACCGAACAGTGTTTCGATTCTCATGGTTTTAAATAGTTCACATTATTCAGTAGTTTTAATGGTGACCTTCCTGATTGGTTTACGTAGCGACCAAACCGTTAAAAAAAATAAGATGAGATTGATTACAACTTTAAATCTGTAATTCGTCAAATTGCGAAAATGTTCTGGTACAATTAATTTACAAAATATACATTTGGTCAAACTCCAGCCGGATGTTTGTAATTTTCTTTCTTAAGAAAGTGTTATTTACAATCTTGCACCATATCAATCTACAATTTGGACAATAATTTTAAATCAAAACTTCAAAAATTCATTTTAACAGTAACACTTCAATATAGCAACAGATCATAAGTATAATAATTGGTTCATTTATATCATGGTTATATATAAATATAGCCATTCTCGGATTCCAGCGGGATATCCGTAGAAATCAATTCCAAACTCCAGCGGGATGTTTGGATATTGAAGTATGATACAATTTAATTATTTCTGTCATGGATTCTATAAACAATATTCATCATATTTGAGAATAAGTAGCCAATTAATCATATTTACAAATAAATGTATTTACATATTATCCATTCTTGGGCCTTCCAAATTCCAGCTGGATATTTGGGAATATCAATTTTCAGATAAAAATATTTATATATATATACGCATATACATGTATCTATGCATTAATTTATGTACATGAAAGAATTGATGAATGGTCATTATTTCCGTTTCAAAAAGTATATTTACAACCATAGCCTACTTTTGTAAGTGGGTAATTACTTGAAAAGCCATCAGAAAAATTGTATTATTAGTATTACTAGATCTATATTCATTTACTGGTAATGTATACAAAAATACAATATGTAGATCTATATATCTATGTCTCCATTGAATTATTTGAACAATCAAAGTACTAATTTAAATTACTTTATATTTTCCAGGAAAGAACCTGACATGATATTGGAGAGAAAAATCCATACCGAAAGAGAAGAAAAGTGAAATTTAACAATACTTGGTAATTCTTTTCAAATAATTAACTTAGAAGTCTGAGGTTTACTCAACCTTGATTTCAAACTGAGAAAGTATTATTTTATACTTACATATTAACAGTATCAAGTTATACTACATATATGACATAATAAATTACAATACATTGGATTCATCCCCTAATGTACACACATAATTTTTCCATGATATCGAGTAGATTTACTTAAACCCGGGATAAAAAACACTGACAACATTTATAATAAGCCACCCCCAATAATGTTTTTTTTCTTTGAATGTCAATTTGATGATTTAATCTAATTCGGAGAGTTTCTGTTTCACAATTCTTGCAAGGGACTCAATTTCGTAATAAACACATTCTTCTAATAATTCTTGCAGGTGGTACCGGGTAACAGGAAGGAGCCTGACCTGTCCGTTAGGATTTCTAAGATAGTTTAAAATTACTCTGAAGTGCTTGTGGTCACGGTCGAGAAAATAAGTGTACACATGATCCACTTCATAGGGCTGAAAGGGAGACGTTTTCTTCACCATGCTTGCCAATATGCTGGATGGGTCACTCTCTAAGGTTGGAGCGCTAGTTTCGAAGCGGACTCCGCCAACGTTGAGTATTACCCTCTGGGCTTGGTTGAGGGCCATCCCTTTTAACTTCACCTCATGTCTTGGCTTTCTGGTTGGAGTATAGGCGACGTCTGATGACTCCACAGAGTACGTACTCGGAGCAATCAAAGAGAGTTCATCATCCTCTTTGCCCCCTGAGGTGCTGAGGTCAAGGGCAGCCACCTGGACCTCCTCTACAAGAGCAGGAACCGGCACTGGTGGCTCAACTTGTACCTCAGGCACCTCGGGCAGTTTCCTTTTTTTATTGTAGGGTTTACTCGGCTTTGTTGGTGCCCTGGTAAGCAATAATGTTTGTGATGCTTTCCGTTTCCGGTCCCTATTTGCTGGCCTATCTACCCTACTTGACTCTACCTCTTTCTTTTCCGCATCACTCTTTGCAGGGCGTCGGATAACTTTGACATGCCTGGCTCTTTCCTTTTGGAACACCTCGTAAGCCATCCTGTCCTCCTCCGAGAACTTCCCTGTGGCTCTCGACACCATTCTTAGGGTTTTGTTGGGAGAACAGCCTGTGTGTTGTGTGTCACGTCTGCTGAGAATGGCGTGGCAATCACTGCATTGGAACCCCACCCCTGAATGGGCTGTGGTGATGTGACGCTCGCATAGCGAAAGCTTGATTGTTTCTGCTTTGCAAATTTGGCATTGGTACCTGGTGACCTACAAAAGAACAATAGAATCCTGTAAGTATTGAATTGTCACTAATGTTACATCATATTACAATTTTCAACATTGGTACAGATAGATACTATTTGTTCTCTTCGTTAATGTAATGTAGTAGTATTAGTCCCTCAACCATGCTGGTTTATTTTCACCAATATATGGTTTTAACATATTATGGTGCACTACTTTTGGCTTGGTTTTGGAACTTTTCTGTACTCGGTACACTACATCGTTTATTTTGTCAAGCACCAGATAAGGACCTTCCCATGGACAACATAACTTTGACCCAAGTCCTTTCCTTGAATTGAAAAGCCAGACAGGGTCTCCCCTTTTGAATTGGTTAACCTTGATATTTCTATCGTGGTTTTTCTTTATATGCTCAGAGGTGATTTTTATCCTCCCTCTGGCGAAATCATGTATTGATTCTAGTATTTTTGTAAGACCATACGCATAATCTGTATGTTCTTGTACTGTTTCAGAACTGATTCTACCCAGAACCAGGTCGACAGGGAGATTGATGCTGCGACCAAAAACCATTTCGTTGGGAGACACGCCCAGGGATTCATGTTCCGCAGAGCGATACGCCATCATCAACAACGGTATATGGTCATCCCAATCTTTCATATTTTTAGCTATATATGCAGACAACATTGCTTCGATGGTTCTGTTGGCACGTTCTACCATGCCGTCAGACTGTGGTCTGTACGGAGTGGTTCTAGTTTTAGTTATTCCCAAGATATTGCATATCTCTTTGAAAACATCTGACTGGAAATTAGTTCCCTGGTCAGAATGCAATTCCATTGGTGCTCCAAAGATGGTAACCACCCTTTCGATAAACTTATGTGCCACTGTTGATGCCTTCTGATTCCGCATTGGAATGGCATCGACCCATTTCGTAAAGTAGTCTGCTACAACCAACAGATAAAGGTGCCCCCTATTACTCTTTGGTAATGGTCCGATGACATCAATAGCCCACCTTTCCATTGGACTCCCTACATTGTAGGTTTGTAAAGCTCCTTTGGCTTTCTTGCCAGGAGATTTCTTAGCTGCACACTGGTCGCATATCTTGACCCAGTGTTTGACATGACTCGACATCTGATACCAGAAGAATCGGTCTCTAATTTTTGATAAAGTCTTTTTGACTCCCAGGTGTCCTCCAGTAATGCTGTTGTGTAATTGCTGGAGTGCATAGTTTTGTAGATTACAGGGTAAAACTATCTGGAGTTTGAGTGGTCTCCCTTGAGATGGCTCCCACTTATGGCATAAGATACCATCTTTTATTAACAGGGAGTCAAACCTTGCCCAGTAATATTTAGTAGCTTCATTTAAATGGGAAATATCAGACCATTCTGGCCTCTTGTTACTTTGGACCCATTTAAATACATTTTGAAGTACAGTGTCCTGGCTTTGGGCGCCTATTACACTTTTATTACTGAGGTTGGTGTCGCTGATCTCCTTGGTTTTTGTTTTACTATTTGTTTCTGTAATTTCAGGTTCTACAGACTCTGCACTACAAGTTCTGGTTGTTACCATGGAACAGCTCACCTGCTCACCAGTATCTGAACCGGAATCAACAGCAACTGGTAGTTCAACAGGTTTTAAGGTTTCATTTTGTAGAATAGTTGGGTTGTATTTCTGTTCGGCTCGAGCGCAGTAGCTACATTGGTCTTCCCAACATGGCCTACGTGACAAAGCATCTGCGTTCCCATGAGCACGACCAGCTCTATATTCTATCTTAAACTGATATGAGGACAGAAACTCGAACCACCGAGCTATCTGACCCTCAGGGTTTTTGAAATTGATAAGCCATGTTAGAGCACCATGGTCACTTCTTACTTTGAAGTATTGACCATACAGGTAATGATGAAAGTGCTTAACTGAACTGACTATTGCTAACAATTCCCTTCTGGTTACGCAATATTTTCTTTCAGCTTTTGAAAATATTTTGCTGAAGTAACCAATAACCTTTTCTTCCCCATTCTGTAGCTGAGATAATACTGCACCTAAGCCATCATTTGATGCATCGGTGTCCAGTATAAAAAGTCCTTCAGACTTAGGATAAGCCAGAATTGGTGAGCTGGTTAGAGCTCGTTTGAGTTTATCAAATGCTATTTGACAGTCTGATGTCCAGTTAAATCTTTGATATTGTTCTGTAAGTTTGTGTAATGGTTTGGCGATATCAGCAAACTTGAACACAAACTTTCTGTAATAAGAACATAACCCAAGAAAACGTCTAACATCTTTCACTGACTGGGGAACAGGCCAATTCCTTACAGCCTCTATTTTCCCAGGATCGGTACCGATACCGTTTTCATTTACCACATGGCCAAGGAACGTAACTTCCTTTTGCAGTAGTTTACATTTCTTTGCGTTCATTTTCAGGTTGGCATCCCTGAGTCGACCGAATACTTGGTGCAGGTTCCCGAGATGTTCATCAAAAGTCTTTGATAGAATGATGATATCATCCAGGTATACCATACAGATTTTCCATGATAGTTTTGCTAATATTTTCTCAATAAGCCTCTGAAATGTGGCTCCAGCATTGGTGAGACCGAATGGCATTGTTACATATTGCCAGAGTCCTCCTCCAGGTATGGAGAATGCTGTTTTTGGGCGGTCTTCAGGCGCTACTTTGACCTGCCAGTACCCACTTTTTAGATCTACAGTTGAAAACCAGCTTGCACCAGAAAGTGCATCTAAGGTTGCATCTATTCTTGGGAGAGGATGACTATCCTTTATAGTCACATCATTCAGTTTTCGATAGTCGAGACAAAACCGTATGCTATGGTCATGTTTCTTCTCTACTAAAACAACAGGACTTGACCAAGGGCTATCTGAAGGTTCAATGACGCCTTTTGCAACCATGTCCTCTATCTCTTTTTCTGCTTCATTAATTTTAGCTAAAGGGATTCGCCTTGGTTGCTGTTTAATTGGCGGGTTTGAACCAGTGTTTATTCTATGCTCCACCAGATCTGTTAACCCTAGATCATTGGAGTGCTTGGAAAATGAATCCTGAAATTCAATCAGTAAACTTTTCAAAGCTTCTGATTGTTCATCTGAGATTTCAGAACATGACTCTTGAAATAACTTGGTTAGGTGCTCAGGTATTTTGTCCAGATCAGGTTTAGAACTTACCTGTACTAATATTATTAACAGAAATTTCTTCTGATTGTACTTCCATACATTGGCTTACTCTATCTATAGTGGCCACAATGGAATCTTTGTACAATTTACAACTTTCATTACCAATATTGAGAAAACGTAAAGGTATTATTCCCCTACTCGGGTCAACCACTGCTTTAGCCAATAACACCTCGTGTCTTTGCACAAAATTTGGTGTAGGCTCTACAAGCGCTGTTTTCTCTCGACATATTGGATCTACAAGTCTACCAGTAACTATAGTTTCACTATTTGCTGGAATAACAACATCTTCGAAAATTGAAACTCTGCTAGACATAGGTTCGATTCCATCTTGGAATCTAAAACATGGGACAACTTCACCTTTAACCATTAAACAGTTCTTGTTCAAGAGTATGTTTACTGAATGTTTTGTCATAAAATCCAAGCCTAATATCCCATTTTGTTCTATTTCAGCTATAAAGAATTCATGTTCTACAGTAAGAGGACCAAGTCTGACTGGCAACCGACATTTTCCTACAAATGGCTTCCTTTCTCCAGTAGCCGTTACCAGATTCAAGCGTATTGGCTGTATTTGGAGATTATTTTTGGAATCCAACTTTTGAAGGTACTTGTGATTTAAAATAGTGACATTGGCCCCTGTGTCAACCAATAATGAAACCTCTTGGTTTTCAATCTTGACACAAGTGTATAGGCCTTCACTATCTTTATTTACACAGTTTATTATCATATCAGTGGGTCTCTCCCCATCCTTAGCCGATTTCTGACCCTCGAACTCAGCTTCTAACGGTTTCCCGAAGCTTGGTTCTGGTGCCGATAGTTTGGTTGACAATTTTGGAAATTGTCTCCCATTTGATTACCATTAGGAAAGGGATGTGCTCCTTGCCTAAATGAATGATTTTGTCTGTTACGGTTATCTCCCCTGCTTGGACCATTATTTGTTGGACCATGTTGCCTGTTGGAGTTGTTATTCCAAACACTTGGCTGCCTTTGGGGTTGATTAGCTGGTTTGTTTCCTTGATTGTTCAAGGCTTTTACCAACAATTTGGTAGACCTGTCAAGGTTGAACATACACCTAGTTAGTGACCCAATGTCGAGAACTTCACCATCATTTGTGACTGGATGTCTGTTCTCCTGACACATAGAGGCTTCAGCTGGTGATTTATCAGTGATTTGAACAGATTTCACTGCTTTACCACGTTGCCTGTCAGCTAAACGGTGAGCCTCTAATCGAACAGCATGTGTTTCGGCCTCATTTATATTTTTTGGGCCTTAACTCACGTAGCCGTAATCTTAACTCAGAGTCTTGGATTGAATCAATGTAGTGATCCAGAGCCAAAATATTTATCAGTGAAGAATCTGCTGTCGGATATGCTTGCCGTGTTAACTTACGGATTGACTGTGCTAATTCCGACAAAGACTCCTCTTTACCTCGGACCTTTGTCTGTAACCTTGCACGGTACATTTCCGATCTTTCAACAGAACCATACCTCATGTTCAAGATGTCTACCAGGCTATCATAGTCTTGCCTGTCTTGGGTACTCAACTCGGTGAGGACCGTACGAGCACTCCCACTGAGACTTCCTGCTAGGTACAAAGATTTTTCTTTGTAATCCCAGTTGTTTATCTGGGCAATGATTTCGTACTGAGATAAGTATTCTTCGAAATCCTCTGACCCATTATATGTTTGTGGTTTAAGCCTTGTGTTGCTTTTTGATGTCATTGGTCTAAAAAGTGTGTGATGGGGTTCCTGGTGGTTTTCATTTCTGTCTTGGACTCGGGAATTGTTATGGTTGTCTCCCCTGGAGAAAGACTGACCTAAACCATTATCTCCCTCTAGTTTCTTTTCTAAATGATCTACCCGTTTAACCAGCCCATTTACATCTGTTCTTATTTCAGAAATTTGCTGCCTCATCTCGGATCGAATTTCATCTAGGTTTCTGTATATTTCTTGGCTAAATGAATCCAACTGTTTTCCCAGTTCCCTCATGATATCACTACTGATTTGTTCTATACTTAGTATATTTTCAGATTGAGAATCATGGTTCTGAGAATCAGAAGATACACTATGCCCGACAGTGTTGTTCTCTACACTGGAGAAACCATCATCTTTCCGAAATGTAACCTCACTTTCTGAATCGGAGTCATCCATAGCTTATATTTGTATTAAAATAAAACTTGAATGTTTTCCTGGTTTTGTTTTTGTTTTTCTGGATTGAACTTCTTTCGGTACACTAGACGCTGGGAATGAGTGGATATTTGGAAATTAATTCCACCTATATCCTGCCGACGACGCCAATGTAACGTTTTCGACCCTTATGGTCCTTTCACATTTGAGTTCTCTACATATACATGTAGATATACACCTTGTGATAGCCACTCTTGTGGTCGGGTCCCGCTTTGTACCGTTACATACAATTTTTAGTTCGTTCCCAGCCTAGCACTGAACCGAAAGAAAACCAAAACAGAGTTTTACATCCAAATTGTTTTATTTATTAAAACATGAAATATTATGCCAGATTTATGATGGTTACATCTCCAGCGTATAGAACAACCTTATAGGGTACATGATGGTTGCTGTTACATAATATACATGTAGGTTCCTATAAGCTACACACATACCAATACCAGTTTCAGAACGATCTCCATGGACATTGACATGTTTTTGATACTTTTAAATTTTACCTCTTTGCTATATAATATTAAATATATATATACCCAAAGACTGGAAGAATATATTTAAAAAGCTAGGTATTTAAAAATCCGGTAATATCCGGATCGGTATAGACATCTTCTATGACCAGATCGGGTTACGTAATCTACCGGTGCTGAACCAGATCGGGTTCCATCTTGAACCAGATCGGGTACACGCCTGGAACCGGTACTGGTTCCAATATGTATCAGAAGTTTGTCAATGGAAACCTTTCGTTACCAGTATTGGTTAATTCACTGATCTAATTATGTACCATATTGCACTCTGAATCTGCCATGGTGAACAAGGACTATTAGATCGCTCTGTGAATATAAAATGACAGTGCTTGTCTGACTGAGTCTGACTGTGTTTGAAACTGCCGCTACACGGCTATTTATAGTGAAAAACGTTGCCCGTGACAACGAGCTCGCGCTACTAAACTTAGTATCCCGCCTCCCGCACTAGAGAGTTCCGAATTCTCGCGGAAGATGACAACAGTCAGACGAGTCACAGAATCACGTAAAAGTTGTGTTTACAACGAAAATACCCATGGAAATATTGGATTAATTACTTAATTAAGACCTAAGGTATATATACTGTTTGCGAATTTGACTGAATATACTTAAAACTCTTATAATCGTACCTGAGTCGAGGCGGATCCATCCGGTGCCCCACTCGGACATGCTAAACAGCAATCGCCACAAAAACCCGAATAGTTTTCTAACTTCTACGTGAGATTGATATATATTTTGATAAATATGAGAGAACAATATTCGTTACAATCGAAAGGTAGAAAATATAAACAACAAAGATACGATATAAATAAGACATATACATGTACAATAGAAGCATAGAAAGTATAAACATTAAAGAGATTACACCTCTGGTAAATCTCAAAAAAGAAAAAAAAAAAGAAAAAAAAAACAGGATTAAAGATCTCCTCGTTCGCCAATTAGAAATGAGAGCCGGTATTTCAAATGGAAGTTAAATGCTAAAAAAATGACCGGGTTTTGAAGATTGCCCAAAACATCTACATGAGTGCCAGGTCGTGTTGGGGCATCCGTAGTGGTCTCATTACAAACCTTACTTTCTATTTCTTCATCTTCAATTATCCATCTGATATCTGAACTGACATTCACATACCGATGATTTACAAACAGAAGCTACATAAATTATATCTGCTGTTACATTGAATTAATTAGTATCAAAACAGTGAAGACATCAATTTTTTACCTTTTGACCTCTGAAATTTCTACGAACCCAGAAATAAATCGGATGCTGCTGACTGTGAGACATCTTCATGCATACTAGTTTTTCTTATAACTGCGTGCCTTTAAAACGGCCAAAAGTGAACTAGAAGTACCCATGGCATGATTTTGGTTTTATTACGGATGTAGTCGATAACTTAGAAGATATTTTTCTACAAGAATTAACTTTTGTTATAATTTATCATAAGTATCAATGTATTACAGCAATGACTTTTGCGTTCGTAGTATGAAGTTTATGATTAATTCAGGCAATTAAATACTTGTCGGTTCATGACAAAGGAAGATACTTTACCATTTTTGAACCTTTTTGTTGTATAGCCGGTGTAAGATACCATGTTTAAATCGTTACTCAATATATTCACTGATCAATCAAAAATACACCAGGTTAATTAATTCATGTTCGTCTCTTTTATTTCTAAACTTGTATTTTAAAGTAACACACACCAATACTTATTGACGTTTAATTTTGTACTTGTAAATTTATAGCAAAGTTGGACATGTATAAATACAACTAAGAAATCGCCGTTATTATTTCTACATAAGGTTTTATCTTCAAGAGTGACATTAGGAAACACCGGTGTATGTTACGTTTCAGTTCCGTCTGACCCACAAACTGTGACGGTAAAGACCCAGACTACAACTTGTGTGACGCTGACCGTTACGACTGCTGGAAATGGATTGGAAGGTTTCTTTGTCCTGTATACCGGCCTTAACCAGACATTTCCGGTAACCACACGGCCTGATATGTCATACGAACTAACTGTAAATCAAAACCTGATCCCTGGGACCACATTCCAGTTCCATGTCTACACATACAATGCAGGCTTGACAAGTACAGGACATGCTGACATAACTGGGAGCACAGGTAAACTAGTCTTGAATAAGATTTCTTTTCAGAAACGTGTGACCATTATCAGCGTAACTGCATTGATTTTGGTTTTATTAGTTAAACGATATATTAACAGCCGAATTACCCGGAGGAAAACCTCCGACCCGCGGTCAGCACCTGGCAACTGCCTAACATGAAATTCGAACTCACAATTAAAAGATGGATTACTTATGTTAGAATTTCGGGACATTTTAACCACTCAGGCACCAGGGCCCCATAAATATCTGCAAATGAGTTACAGTACATTTGTATTTGTATTCAATATGCTGTTTTAACTATACGATATAAAAAGGTTATGGTCGTACATTGAATGTTGGTTTGCGTTATGCTGTCATTCAGGTTGGACCAAAGTTAATCCATATATCTAAATGTGTACAGAAGGTAATACCATAAGTTCGTTTACTTTAAAAGCTTCTGAAGATGAACTAAATACTTTGCCGGTCTTTATATTTCATTTTATACTAGTAATCAGTTGAAGAACGAATGTCAAAACTTTCAGGTATTACATTTGTATGTGTGTATGAACTTTGATTATATTCAGTTGATTAAAAAAAGTAAAGGTAATATACAAGTATTATTTATATTCATACCAAACAAAGACTTGTGTTTTGTTACTTGACAGTGCCTGATGTCCCCAAAATTACCAGGACATCAACCACGACAGACTCTATCACTGTACAGCTAGTCCCGTCCAGTGGAGGCGTTGATGAGTATTTCGCCAGGGCAGACTGTCGTGGTGCTGATATAATAACCCCGGTTACAACAGTGAGTGGGAACACACTAACCATTAGTGGCCTTGCTCCTGCCACCACGTGTAACCTTACAGCTTTCACGGTGTATGCTGGACTCAACAGTTCTGTCGCGTACTTTACAGGACTCAGCATCAGTGAATCAGGTGGGTATGGGTACAATAATGATGCCTAAATAATATATTTCAACAATGAACGTACTATTGTCAGTTTTCTATTAGATTCTTGTTGATGAATATGATGCACATGCATTTAAGACGTGGATAATTGAAATGATTTCTCTGGTAATTGTTATACATGTGTTTAAACACATCTTTAATCATTGATCGTAAAACAACACCAGTTTGTAATAAGTTGTGTGCTGTAGTATTGCGTGTTTAGATCTTGCCGACAATGCTTCCTATTTCTCTTATAAGATTAATACTCACAAATTTCTCTCACCACTAATGACAAGTATTTCCTGTTTGTAGAACCTGGGCAAGTCGGAGGTCTTGTCGTCCAAAGTCTGTCCTCCACAGCCATTAGTGTGACGTGGAACAAACCGACACAAGCAAATGGTGACATCATACAGTACAGTGTCTACGTCACAAATCCAGTGGGAACATGTGTGCAGCACGTTCAGCTGTGCTCGGGCATATGTGTACATGTATAAATCTGTATCTATTAATCCATGTTTATTCTTCTATTTCGTCTTTGCATACTTTTATCTTCCTTTCGGAAGGTATTGAGACGTCATCACTTTGTGAGGAAAATTACGTCGTTTTCTCAAAATAATATGCTTTTTCATCCATACAAACGTTAGATGTAACAATCTTTACCTACCCGTAACTACATGTATGTAATATGTTATTTTAGAATATTTACACACATTGAAATATTAAGACTTTCACATTTCGATGCGATCTAATTTGAGTTCTAAATCTATTTTGAACAAGGTAATTAGCGTTTTGATGGATTTTATCAATAGGCAATATTTTGTTGTACAACATGAAAAAAAATGTATTTAGTGCAATCGTATAGTTTTGTTAAAGAATACAAAAGATGCGCATTAACACTAAAATATCATTATCGCTAAAACATGAAAGTTTATAGTTTGTGTTATGTTCAAATTTGGTCTTTAATATAACAAAGATAATAAAGAAAAAAACGATCGTGATTGATATGAAGTCTGCAAGTTAAGACGCAAAAATATAAAACATTTTCCAAAAAAAAACAAAACACACACTTAAAATTTAGAAAATTGATTTTACACGAATAATGCGGACGAAATATACACCAATCGATTGACAGCAGGTAGTGGTGAATCTACATTTAATTTTGTTAATATATCAAACTTTATATTGCTAAACACTTTGAATTACTTTACATATTTTTCTGCCTACTCGATGCAGTTACCAGGATCGTGTGGGGTTACCAGAACTGGACCTTTCCCTGACGACCAGGAACATTTTACCGAGACCATCAGTGGTTTGTTGGCGTATATACGGTACACATTTACAGTGTACGCTTACTCATCCGTGGGGAGAGGGGATGGATCGTCTACGACGTCGAACACACAGCAATTAGGTATGTAACATTTCAAATTGATGGTACAAATTTCGATGGCAATAAAAGTTATGCCTGAATAATAGACTTAATATCATGGGTAGTGGTACTGGTTGAGTTGGTTCAAACCTCATTGTCACGTAAAAACATTCATACGAACAATAATTTTCGTTTTGTATCCCTAAGGATCTCCTGAAATATATTGCTTGTGCGTTTTATCTTAGATTGTTACATTTTGGCACAACTATGCTGAAAGAGGAGAAAAACTCATTACTACATTTGTATGTAATGCACTTGTATTACAAATGGTTATATGCATGGAATACACGGCAGTTGGGAACCTTTTTTGTCTCTCAATTCTGGTTAATTGTAAGCAAATAATAATTACCAAATGACATGAAGTGCATGGTCTCTGTAATTACTGCAATATAATATTTGTTTTACAATGTTCAGCAGTCGTTACTTATAAGTTCCTGCAAAATAAGAACATTTTATGGCATTTTTTCTTCACTTTTCAGAACCTCATCAGATTGAGAATGTCATCAAGAACAGCACAACCTCAACATCAATCACTATTTCCTTTAATGAACCGGAACCAAGTACAGGACCAATAGTACGGTACGCAGTGCGGTATGTGTATCAGGAACGGATTTGCAATGGTGGACTGAGTACCGGTGACGTCACAACACAGTACACCAACTGTACTCCTTCCAGTGGGAGGACTGTCTGCTCCTTAGATACACTCTATCCCTACTGGAATTACAGCATCAGTGTAAGGGGTTACACAATTATAGGGCCCGGTAACTGGAGTGTTCCCGTACAACAGCAGGACAGACCAGGACAGTAAGTATCAAACTAAGACTTACACCAGTGTAGGGCCCGGTAACTGGAGTGATACCTTACTACAGCAGACAGACCAGGACAGTAAGTATCAAACTAAGGACTTACACCAGTGTAGGGCCCGGTAACTGGAGTGATACCTTACTACAGCAGACAGACCAGGACAGTAAGTATCAAACTAAGGACTTACACCAGTGTAGGGCCCGGTAACTGGAGTGATACGTTACTACAGCAGACAGACCAGGACAGTAAGAATGAATGAAATGGTATATATCATTCTACAGCAACAAAACATCAAATTATCGCTTGTAATTATTAAACTATGCAGTTAAACCTTTTATTACATTAACACAGGTGAAACAGGGCGGAATGTTATGTTGATATGTTGACTAGGGACTTTTTTCCACGATGTCGTTATGATTGTTTGTTTGTTTGTTTGATTAATTAACGTCCTATTAACAGCTATGGTCATGTAAGGACGGCCTCCCATGTATGCAGTGTGTTGCGTGTTATGTTGCGCGAGGTGCGTGTTTTGGGAGACTGCGGTATATTCGTGTTGTGTCTTATTGTATAGTGGAACTGTTGCCCTTTTTATAGTGCTATATCACTGAAGCATGCCGCCGAAGACACCAGGCAACACATCCCACCCAGTCACATTATACTGACAACGGGCAAACCAGTCGTTCCACTCCCGTTATGCTGAGCGCTAAGCAGAGCAGAAACTACCACTTTTATAGACTTTGGTGTGTCTCGGCCAGGGGACAGAACCCAGAGCCTTCCTCACAGGGGCGAGCGCTCAACCATAGGCCAAAAGTGAGGTGGTGTCAAGTGAGACTCTAGGAAGAACAAAGTAATTTAGGGAGAAAGAAAGAGATAAGATCCTAAATTTAGTCGCCTTTTACGATCATGCAATAGGGGCAGCAGGTACAATTCTTACGCCCTACCTGCAGGGTCGTTATGAGATACAATGTAATAAAATCATTTTTAAGCCAACGGAAATGGTCGTTACAAGCAATATTGAATGATACATAATTATAATTCGATTTTGTCTCATATCTTTATCTTCATAATAAGCATTCAATTTTTTTTTGAAAACTACACTTTTCCTTACTCTCATCTTCATCTCGCTCCTCAAACACCATCAATAGCATTACTATCTCATCAAATATCTATGTCATTAATTCATCTTCAGTTTTCTCAGCAAAACATATCATTATGATCACAAATTTTATAATGTTATTCTTGCAAGCATTACTTGCACCTACCTTACTATCACAATATTTACTCTACCATAATCTATCTTTCTATTAAGTAATCTCATTAATATATCATTGTTCTTTCCAATTTCCATCATCATCAATACACTCATTTATATTTTTCCCTTCTACATTATTCTTTCAAAGTAAGGTATACAATTGATAGCAATTGTTTTATCACTAGTTTAAGATATATAAAGTATAACATGCTTTTAGAGGTTGTTCAGAAGTAGAAAAGAACATAAAACAAAGAAATATGACCATGTTTCTTATAATTTTCTTAACCTTGTTAAATGCTAACCCATATTATAGGATACAAACTTTATGTTTGCGTTCACATGTCAATTAATCAAAATTATATGTATACAATAAATCAGATGTTAGAAAGTACTGTTTATTTTATTATACTTACTCTACTCTAACCTACATCTTGTAGTAGCTTTACTATTTTATCTGTCCGAAGTATTCTTATTCGTACATCTTTAGAATCTATAAGTTTACGAAAATTACATATATATATTACCTTTACTGTATCATACCGGGATTTTATCATTTTGATAATGATTGTTGAGATTGATATATTGATAGTTAAAATAAAACTACTCAGTAATGAGGGTTTTAGCTGTAATAACAGTTTTGCGTTTTGATTTTAGAACCAAGTACCATAGATGCTGCTAGCCTCCGACCAACACTGATCACAGCCAACAGTGTCACGTTAGAGTGGTCTGCCCCTTGTCCCCCTAACGGCGTCATCAGTAACTACGTCATACTTTGGAATACGTCATCACCTATCATCACAGCAGACGACTCCGTGTCCTACTCAGTACATGGTCTACTAACGTACAGAAACTATACGTACCAGGTTGCCGCTGTGACGGGGGCGGGTGTAGGGTATTACACACCAGTAAAAACCCTTACGACGTTAACAGGTAGTAAGTGTTCTCTTTTAATCATCTGTATAAGTATATATTTGAAAGGTTGTATCCATTATGGTTTCCTCCTAACATAGGATTTCCAAAAATATTTCCGTACTTCTGATTACTTTTTCAAAATCTGGCTTCAAGAAAATGAGCATACATAACACAAATATATTTCCTGATTATTTTCCTCTTTTTTCTCTTTTATAATTAAGCAATTAAAGCAAATAAATCATTCCTGATTGATGTTTTATTATAGTCTAAATCCCATTGTTCCGTTCTTGATAATACATATCTAGATAGGGAATTGTTCGTACCAAGGAATTCAATTTTCAACTTTTATTAAGTTTAATACATAAGATATCGAAAAATAAGTTCCCAAATATCAAAGAAGCTCAGAAACTGTATAATCATATTTATCGGATACTTAAATGTATATACCATGTAATATTTTAATCATTTTCTTTGAACAAATTTGAATTGATACGTTTTACTTGATTTCCTGATACGAACTCTTATTTGAAACAAATACAACACGTTATTATATGGGTGATATAATTCCAAAGCATCGGACTAAATGGTATGAAGAACACATGTAAACTTTTTTTAACGACATATAATATAGACTGGCAGGAGATATAGTTAATTTGATTCTAATATTTGCATTAGATTTAGTGGGCGATATTACTGCTACAAAATAATATAAATATCAACGACTATTTGAATCTTCAATTGAGACTCTAACTGGGATACAAGGATATAAATACAATATAAGCTCTTTTTTAGTTTACAATAAGTTGAAATAACCGTCTTATCTGACAGTGTTCATTCTTTCCAGTGCCACATCCCCCGTCAGGTGTCAGTGTACCTGTAAAGAACTCCACGTGGATAACTGTCCAATGGATAAAGCCGGATGTGAAAACTGAACCAACCTTTTACACAGCTACAGCAATAGACTACATAACAAAGACAAATACGTCATCCTGTACTACAAACGGTAGGTTCCTCGTTTGTATGAACCTATGTTGTCACGATTCATAAAATAGATTAATTCTCATATTTCAAACACGATAAAAGAATATCATAGCATTACTTTTCTTAATACATTTAATTCCACAGGATTTGAGAGTACAACGTGTACGATAGAAAATCTTGATGAATACTGGCCTTACACAATAGTCGTCATAGCAACAACAGTGAGTGGATCTACTTACTCTACAGACAATAAGACTGTCAGAACACAAGAGGATGGTAAGCAATATGAAGAAGACACCAAAATCACCGTCTTGACCAAGTTAGTTAGAAAAGTATATATAAATATAATGATGACAATAGTTGAAAAAATAAGAATTTCTAAACGTTGCGTAAACCAGGAAATATACAATTATACAAAAATATAAAATTAGAAATATGTCATATTAAATATAAGTAGATGTAAGTGAAGAGTTTGGTATTTAATCGTATCGTACTTTATTAAGTTTGATATTGTAAGAACTGTTCATTCGACCCTAATTAAATATCTATGCCATCAGCGCCTGGACAAGTGACTGGTTTCCGGGTAAATGTTGAGAGTGACGTCACCAAGCCTCGAACAGTCAATGTGACGTGTAACCCACCTACCGAGAGGGACCTGAACGGTATCATCACTAACTACACATTGGTATGGGGATATCCCGGAGGTACCCAGGTCAGTCATGGGATAATCTTATATAATATAGTTCAATGGAGCATAAACATAAAAAAATCAAGACATAAGAGCTCCATCATTGTTTTACTTTTATTGAATGGTTTTGTTTCACAATTTGTATCTATAGGAGCTCTAGAAGTATGACCGTTAAACAAAAGGTTGGATAGTAACATAACCGGAAAATATCTTTCCCAACTGTAACACGGCAGCCATTTTTATTGTGGGATGTGCATAGGGAATATAAAGTTAAATTGACAAGGTGTAGTAAACGACATCGTTCAGACTCAACTATACGATATGAAGCAAAATGACGGTATCTTCACATTTCTGGATATTCTGTTGTGACAAAATCGATTAAGGTGCCCGCCATAATCAGACTTCATTACAATTCTGTGTTTGTCTTAAGTGATAAATATAAGCGTTTTGTCAGTGTTAGACCTATAACTACTAAACAAAGCGCCATACTAACAGACAAATTAGTTCTCTGTTTTAGAATCAGCGGATCAGTCGAACGTGTTCATGGCTTCAAATCGCCGTCGAACCACAAAAGAAGTACACCTTTACTGTAAGTAGAAAACGCCCTTACTGTTTTTATTTAAATATTGGTTTGAGTACCAGACCTTAATAATTAATTTTAACAAATTTGTATTTACGGTTATATAGCTCAAGTTACATTTCTAAATGTAATCAATCAATTATATCTGCTTTTGATAACAACATGTATATGGGGTATTTTTAAATGTAAAAGATTTACTGTTGTAAACACCTTAGATTCATATGTCACCCCATCTTTCGTATTAGGTCTGGGCCTCAACAAAACCTGGTAAAGGAAAAACAACTTTGACGAGTGAAGACATTCAGGCTGGAGGTAAGCAAAGAAGGACAACCATTTTGGTTTACGATGCGCGCGATTCGGCCGAGCCAACTACCTTAAAGGAGACGCGCTGTTCAGGACAATGCTGTCACTTGATTCTCAGTCATTTAAATACTACAATATCTTGTGGCAGTCATCATAATTCAAGTGTCGTCATGAAAAAGAAACAAGTTGTTTCCCTTACCGTGAAACTGGGTCTTAAATCATTGATGTTGTCGTCACAATGACAAAGATAATTCCTTATTATGACGTGTGATAGTTACATTCAAATTCGCCTTCTTTGTAAGTTATGATAATCAGTTAGATGCGTGCACATGGTCCACATTCATAGCCAACCATGTAAGCAGATTGATGTGTCGGGGGCTTTGTGACCTCTGACTTTATTTGTTATTTTTATGCAGGTATTTCATATCAAAAAGTTGCGTCGTTCGATGGTGAAGCTCGTGACTATAAGCCTGTAATCATATATGTATTGACCATTCATTGGCTGCCTAATTTTCGCTGTGAAATGTACGAAGTCGCACTGCTGTTTTCGTATCAGGGAGGCTTTCTAGCCTTTCTTACCTTAAGAGACTTTCTAAAGTGACCAATGTTTGTAAATATAGGATAGTCCCAATTATATGGGTACTAATATTGCATTGCTCATGAAGTCTTAAGTATTATCCAACTGGTTGATATCACAGTTATTCAAATAACTATAGTAATTTTCCTTTGCGTCGTTTTATTGTAAATAGTTGTTTGTTTAAACATGCGTCGTGTATCATTTTGAGGTATCTTTGGCCAGTAATGTTATGTACATATAAATACCTGTTTGTGTTAGTGGTTGTTGTGAAGTATGAGAGGTGAGCGAAATTACTGGTTGAGAATATCACTTTGACACTGCATGACCCTGCACGTACAAGCCTCACCCGGTCCCCACTAAGGGCCAGAAGGCGAAACTTCAATACAGTTGTTATAGCTAAGTCTGTGTGCTTTACAGCCACAGTGCTAAGGTAAGTGTAAGTTCAAGTCAATAAACTGATATTTATTAAAATATAGTATTGGAGTTATTAGTCGAAAAACTTTCTTTTTCTATGGTAACATTCTAAATTACTTGTCCACCATTTAATTATCCAACATATAAATACAAACCTGTTCATCTGTATAGCGTTACGGGTACAAGTAAAATAATGTGTAATTGACAGTTTGTTACTGTATATGTAACTTTAAGATGAAAATAAATATCAAGTATAAGGGCGCAGCCCATCGTGCCCGAAGGGCACGAAGTGCGAAGCACTTCTTAGGTAACAGATACACGAAAATATAAGAAAAAACATAATCTTCAAAATTCAATCCTACACACTGACAGTTTCAGTTTGCGGCCGCCATTTTTTCATACATATGGGGAGGTTGTGCGTTGCTCCGGTACTGCTTTCCCCAGTAAATATATATTTAACTAATGCAAATGCATAACAGGGGTAATTAAACATTTTTTATTATTTTTTAAATAATAATAATAACACTTTGAAAATTAAAATCTATAGAATGCAGTCAAAATATCCACCAAGGCGAAGATGAGCACAAGGAATCATGACGTCACATAACGTCAAGAAATGGCGCGAAATCATAGGATTCGCATACGCGGCACTCCAGGCCTTGAATGGACACGGAGAAATCCGAATCTTTGAGTTCATCTCTTTGGGTTTATGCTAGACAATTATTACATCATATACTTCTATAGTTTAAAGTGTTTCCTTTTATTTCTAAATTATGTCTTCTACATTTAATAGAAAATAAAAAAACAAGTAGAGCTTCGCTCTTCCTATGCCGTGCATGATTCATATTAAAACATCTGGCTGCCGCCCTTTAAGGCCTTGCCTTCAGTCAAATATTGAATACTTAATTATTAGAACATTTACCTATCAGTTTTAATTGTCAGATATTACAGTCGTTACACGTTATGAACGGTGGGATGGTAAAGGTCCTCTCATTGAGAAATAAACAGTATGTGTATACACTTTTGTTATGTCTCTTTTGTGCGCTGGAAAAACGGCAAAAATTTATTTATTAAGCAAATATTTCTTTATATTATGATATTGTTACAGTAAAAATCATGTGTGACGTTTCCATAACTGGTACGTTGTTTATACTGTAACCTTCATCATACAAATAGCCAGAAGAAGTACACAAAGTTATAAAAGTGTACACATTTTCACTGGTTGTGAAACATTATCAAATTAACTAGACTTTCCAACCTGAGTAAAATGCTTAGAAAAAAATACTGTTTTATCTAAATATATTTGTTCTTACCTTTTAGCCCCCTTGGTAGTAGCCGAAAGCCAACAGATGATCTTGCTTGGATCAGCGTCGTCAGTGAGTGACACAGAGAAACAGTTCCGTGTCGATTTTGATGTGAGTCTTGTCTGTGACACGAGGAACGGAGAAATTACAAACCGTTATGTGTTTGTGTCCGAGGGCAGACGCGGCTAATCAGTGAATACTGGTAAATATTTTCTGATTGTTTTCGTGTCATTTGGTATCCTGTCAATAACGTGTAAATGGACACCTACAATATGACTGTTTGCACATGTAAATTTCCCCATCACTGGATATGATAAGCTAATCACTCTCATATAAAAGTATAAGTATACAAGATTAGTACTGTACTAAATATGTAACCCTAGTGTAATAATAAAGTTTTATTGTTATTGTGTAATTTTCACATTCAATTCAGAAACAAATATAATTAAAGTTATATCATAAATCAAAGATATCTTTAAGAAAGTTAAGAAATGGGCGCAATTCAATTACTTTTCCATTGCCAACCTTGTTCTTCAAAGATATCGAGGTTGGTATTGCAAAATCGAAAAAGGGACTGTTTTCGCAAATCAAAAATTCAAATATTTCCAATACTTAATTGGAAACCATAAAGCTTTCAATCCACTCTAGTTGTAGGTTAACAGTTCCAATATGACCAAAATCTTAACGTGTTAAAATAGTTACACTCCCGCAACGAAGTTAAGAAGGTATACTTGAATCGGTTTGTCCACCCGTCCGTCCGTCCGCACGTCCGTCTGTCTTTATGTAAACACAATTTGTCCGGCGAACAGATTTTGGTTCACAGAAGAGTCCCGTATTAATGAGTTTATTACTAACATTGTGCAGCGGGGAGTAGTAGTCTACAATCTGGTGACAGTCTAGTTATATTTATATTATTTCATTGGGGTTTTTATTTCTATATTTATACTTCCTAATCCTAAGGTTTTTTTTGGCAGTTGAATCACCTTTTAAAGGATCGAAACTTAACTTCGACACCAGATTGAAGTATTCTTACAAAGTCTGGTCAGCTGTCAAAGATGCGGACAACATGAGTCCATATATAGCGTCGAGGTCATGGCAACCATCGTGTCCATCAGGTACATACACTCACTAGTGTCATCATATCAGCATACACATATATAATCTGCCTATTGTTTTAATGTCAGCACAATGAAATGTAGTCAAAATTAAAAGTAAATTCGGAAAAAAGACGCTAAACAATTCACCATTATACAGTTCAAATATTATCCAGGTAACGGCTTTCAATTATCATCATCTATTCATTTTCAATTTTCAAAGTTAAAATGCCTTTCAATATGACAAAATTTACTATAATGCATGCATTACCTGTTTGTTTTCATTAACAGCGAAAAAAATATTCAGCTTGTAAAAATTTTTTGCAATTGGTCAGATATAACCGCATGCGGGGTAATTTTGTGACTCGAAACCTAGATAAATCTTGCATGTCATTTCCATGTCCATTAAATCGAATCTCGACCTGCTAGATGAAAGGCAGATGGTATATCCACCAAACCAATCGGTCATTTATATGGCCTTGATTAGAAGAGGATTGTATCACGTTTCACGGGATCCTGTATTTTTTTCATATGGATTAGTTTTATAATTGTAAAATCTCATGACATGTTGCATCTATTTATATACAGACCAAGACAGAAAGAGGCGGAGAAGATCAACGCCTGTTAAGACTGTGGCGTTCACGGTGGGTGCAGGAGGAGATTGTAGTGGAGACTGTAATGGTTACGTCCAGCCAAGCAAATCTTACAAGTACGATAATTTATATCATATTAAACGGAATTAAGTTGCTTTCTTTGCGCGATAACGCGTATCAAATCAATACATAATGAAGCTCCTTAATTTTTCTTTTTTAAACAAACTGTATACTAACGTTACTGTCAACAAATTTTCACCAGTAGGTGAATGAAGAACATATTCAAAGATTCAAAAGATGTAAGTACATTTAAAGTAAGACAGAGTGAACGATTTCCATAAATGATTTATTTTATTGGTACATGTATGAGGAAAATAAAATGTCATTGTCTACAAAAAGATTAGTGATGATGAATAAATCATTCATATTCATTCAAGGAACATTACCATAATTATTTACGTATTCATCTTCATCTACTGTATGTTCAATAAACAATTAAAAAGTATAATTGCATATTCATATAGACAATTAATAATACTGTAGAAATCGCAAGTGTTTGATTTAGCTATAAAAACCTACACATAACCAAAGTAGAACATTGATTACTAGAACGAACGTTTATGTTTTCATAATTTTTGTGTCGCCTGCAACGCAATGGGCGACACTTAGGTATCACTATGTCGGCGTCTTCGGCGTCCGGGAAACTGTTTCCGTGCATAACTGAATTTTTATTGTCCTATTTCAACCAAATTTGGTATAGAGCTTTATATCAATGAGATCTCGGATGAGTTCGATAATGGTCAAAATCCGTCAATATTTGCAAGACTTACGGGACTTTAAAATCTTCAAAACAGAAAAATCCATGGTTTCCGTTCAATTACTTAAATATTTATCGTCCTAATTTCAACAAATTTCATAAATTTTTTTGTCAATGAGATCTTGGATGAGTTCAATAATGGTCAATATCCGTCAATATTTTCAAGAGTTACGGGACTTTAAAATCTCTCAAAACAGAAAAATCTATGGTTTCCGCTCAATAACTTAAAAAAGTTTTGTCTGATTTCAACCAAATTTGGTATGTTGCTTTATATTAATGAGATCTTAGATGGGTTCGATACTGGTCAAAATCTGCCAATATTTGCAAGAGTTACGGGACCTTAAAATAGTCGAAACATGGCTTCCGCTTGAAAACTTTAGTATTTATTGTCCAATTTCAACCAAATTTTGTATATCGCTTTATATCAATGAGATCTTAGATGGGTTCGATACTTTTCAAAATCCATCAATATTTGCAAGAGATATGGAACTTGATTACTTCACCTAAATTATTAACAATATTTTCAACTGTAAATAACTATTTTTTGTGATGCTGTGCAGGCGACACATCCACTTCCGTGGAATTCTTGTTTAATGTTCCCATGCATTTTAGCCCACCATCATCAGATGGTGGGCTATTCAAATCGCTTTTCGTCCGTGGTCCGTGGTCCGTCCTTCCGTCCGTCTGACTGTCCGTCCGTCCATTAACAATTCTTGTTATCGCTATTTCTCAGAAAGTACTGAAGGGATAATTCTCAAATTTCATATGTACATTGCCCTAGGGCCCTTGTTGTGCATATTACGTTTTGGGACTGATCGGTCAACAAGATGGCCGCCAATCAGCCATCTTAGATTTTGGGAGTTAAAGATTGTTATCGCTATGTCTCAGAAAGTTCTGAAGGGATCATTCCCAAATTTCATATGCAGGTTTTTCTAGGGCCCTAGTAATGCATATTGCCTTTTGCGACCGATCGGTCAACAAGATGGCCGCCAGGCAGCCATCTTGGATTTTGATAGTTAAAGTTGTGTTATCGCTATTTCTCAGAAAGTACTTAAGGGATCATTCCCAAATTTCATATGCAGGTTCTCCTAGAGCCCTAGTTGTGCATATTGAACTTTGGGACCGATCGGTCAACAAGATAGCCGCCAGGCAGCCATCTTGGATTTTGATAGTTAAAGTTTGTTATCGCTATTTCTCAGAAAGTACTGAAGGGATCGTTCTCAAATTTCATATGCAAGTTTCCCTAGAGCACAAGCTGTGCAAAGTGCGTTTTGGGACCAATCAGTCAACAAGATGGCCGCCAGACAGGCATCTTGGATTTTGCTGGTTACCGCTATATCTCACAAATTACTGAAGGGATCTCTCTCAAATTCCATACGTAGGTTTCCCTTCGGCCCTAGTTGTGCATATTGCATTTTGTAACTGATCTGTCAACAAGATGGCCGACCAATCGCCATCTAGGATTTTGATAGTTATCGCTATTTCTCAGAAATTACTTAAGGGATCTCTCGCAAATTCCATGCGTAGGTTCCCTTGGGCCCATGAATCGTTTAATGCAAGAAAAAATACTTTCCACTTTTATCACAACAAATATTTAGCCTGTAAAAAATAGAATAATAACTTGTAACAATGCAGTAAATAATGTTATTTATATTGTATCGAGTATTAAGATGAGGTATATTGTGTCTGTCTTTTTTATAATACCGCATATGTTTCAGGGTTAGAGTTGCACTGTGTACAGATACTGGATGTTCGGAATCTGAGTGGAGTAATCCCATAAAAACAGGTGCTTGTAAACAAGAAATACATGTTTTTACATTTTATATGAGATAATATGCTAAGTATTTGGGTATTTTTTACAGAAAGATAACTATGGTCTGTAGATGTTTTATCGTAGAACTCCTATGTTATTTGATTCCGGGATAAAAGTGTGCATTTCATTGATCTTGCGTAATACTTAAAACTTGAATAGAATTATATAGCCATATACTAAAAAGTACTTGTTATTGAACAAAGGTAAACGTTACCAGTTCTCGCTAATTTTATAGATTAGCATATTATACGTATTTACGTCGCATTAATGAATTTTAAAGGGGGAAGACACTTGAAAACATGCCTAGTTTTTATTCGTTATATTTTTTGACAGAACCCAATTTGACGCCATCCATCGTTGGAGGAGGGATAGGAGCTTTACTAGCTGTTGTTATATTCCTGGTAGTAATGTTTATACTGAGGAGGCGCTCCATGCTGTAAGTCACTGTTTCTATTATAAGTCTGAAAAATACCGTAGTTTCAGTCCATGTAAAAGATTTGAAAAGACAACAAAAACTCACTGTTTTTCAATAGCTTTTCAGATTCCTATTGATAATACAGACACTTAAAAAAAATATAGTTTCATAACCAAACTGGTTCATTCAACTACAATGTCAATTTTCCCGCGCGGACTAACATGGTGTCAGTAAACAAGACTCGCATTCATTTATGTAGATATTACTACACCAAGTCTAGACTGCATTTATTGGCTCATAATGCAGATCAAGATAAGCATTAGAGTAATGGGAGTCTCTGTGGCAAAATGTAAATATTCTTCAATATTCTATCGAAAATATAGTTTTATGTTATAAGATCTACCGTAGTTTTAGTGGATGACAAAATGGAAATAGTAAAATAATACTAATAATTGCTATGCCAAAGTTTCATTTTCCCCGTTTGAGGTTTAAGGTTTAATCAATTACATGTGATCACGCAAGGTCATATTTATCATTTAACAGAGGAATCACCAGATTGATGCTGTATCTTGTTGCATATCATTTATGAAAAACAAGATTTTATAGTTCAACTTTCAAAACTGTCACTTACTTTCACATGGTCACTAGATGGTGGGTCTATACATCAGACACCAGGCATTCTTGTGTTAATTCTTTGGAAATAATCCTCCTTGTTGACTAAAATAAGCATGCATATCTCCAATTTGTTTGAAATACGTTCCATAGAGGTTCTGCCAACATCCCATTCGGGGTCAAGTTCTGATGACCTTTATACTCCCTTTACCATGGTTCCAATATGTTTTTCTCAATCTGCCTACATCAACTGAAAACTGCATTTTGACACAGCATGTATGTAGCTTTAGATACACGGAACTTATTCTGACAGCTCTGTAAACTATTTCGTCCAATAAAACTAACCGTCTAGATAGAGGCAGCTACTAATAATAATATTTAATTGGTCAATTTGTAAGGTCACCAGAACGTGATCCCTAATGGGATGTTTTAAGATCCTCTACAGAAGGAAGTGAAATAGTGAGCAGTATTTTAATGAGATTGAATTATCTCAAAGATGACTCACATGTACACCGGTGTATTTTTTTATTATTATGACGTTCTTTATTAACAGCCTGTAGTCAGTATGGATATGTAATATCGCGATAGCTTAAAACGTTTTGTTTAATTATGTCTTCTTACTTATACATCACAATTCTAATCACCACATATTTGTTTGCTCACCTTTGACGGTTCAACAGATGTTTCAAGAAAGACAAAGAAGAAGGATTTTCCGAAATTACTGGAAAAAGTAATCCTGGATTCCGAGGGGAATCTACTGAAATGGTTTTCCGACAAAAACTAAGGTTTGTGGTCTTACTTTGCTCGTTGATTTAAATGACGAAAAGTATTACGACTATGAAGTTTATTTTTCAGGACAAAATGTTAAAGATACTTCTTAAATATTGTTTACATGTCCTTTGGTGTTTCAAATATTTGTGTATTCTCAAGAAAGCATTTGGAATGCATTCTATTCATCACTCAATGTTTTGAACTTCAAGATATTGCGCAAAAGTCACAAAAGTAATTAAGCAGTTTAAGAGGAGACCTACAATTCTTGAAACAATAACTTTGCGAAATATTCTTGTCTGTCTAACTCTTAGCCTTGTTCAACAAACATGCTTTATTGTAGAAACATCAACGTATCGGAGTTTGGTGAGAAGTT
Source organism: Argopecten irradians (assembly GCF_041381155.1). NCBI lineage: Eukaryota > Metazoa > Mollusca > Bivalvia > Pectinida > Pectinidae > Argopecten > Argopecten irradians. The sequence goes on along the minus strand of NC_091134.1, from coordinate 44,663,981 downwards.
CAATCTGTTGAGCAGGGACAGCAATATGAAGTTTTCAGAAGAGGTCAAAGTATGTATCGTAATAACTACCATTATCATGCACGGATGTCATGTATAACTTAATACGATAACCAAAAACATGCTATGCATAGTGGCCGGTAACCGTTTCAAATGTAAATAGCAGATGCCTGTTCGTTGTTTATTGTTTGTTGGAACATGTTGACGCTGTAAAACGACTATATTCATGTGTAACAGATAATACTTTCTTTTATCATCCATTGGTGAAGTTTTCATATCTGATAGGCCAAGTTGACAACGTTTACAATCTCTCTTCCAACTCGGTGGACCTCATATTTCTGATGTAATAAATGTTTTCGTCAAGACCCATTTGGTCGTTTACGACGATATCATGCTATGAAAACTTTGTTGAATTGAATCATTTGATGTATTTATATCTGTATTGTATGAGTGACTTGTATCATTGATGATCGTACATTGTATGTGTTACAGCTTCTGAAGGAACTTAGTCCGACACATTCTGCACGTACTGCTAAGAAACAGGCCCTCCGCATAAAGAACCGCTACGCAAACATGCTGGCATGTATGTAGTTCGTCAGAATAGCCTGGATGTAGGAAAATAATTCTCACTATGATCTATCAGAATAGCCTCGTGTTGAAAGACAAATAACTCCCACTGTTGTCTGTCAAAGTACACTGGAAATGTAGGGGAAATAACTCCCAATGCACTGATTGATTCTTCGGAAAACTGTATATCATAACGCATATTTTTTTTTTAAGATCATTTAAGGGAACAATTTTCAGTTAGACCGCGGTTTTCCTTATTCTAATGGCATCTACAAATATCTTGCCATATAGACTCCAATTACTCCAATGATATTCATGATCTGCATCATGAGTCAATAAATGCAACCTAGACTTGGTGTCTTTATACATGAATGGGAAACCTGTTTACTAACACCAAGTTAGTCCGCGCCGGAAGAAAATAGTGAGTTTTTGTTCTCATTTATCACAATGACCTTGGATGTTCAGGTTAAATGGTTGTAGCGGGAAATTCAAATGTTCGCTAGCATCTTAAATAATGTTTTACTGTGAAATGAAAAAAAGATGAAAAGAAAATGTAAATAAAACAATTGAAGGATCTTTAGATTGCAATTATTGGAGATATAAATGAAATCCTGGTGTCAGAACTTTTAAGAAAATCCAAATTTTACAACGTTTTTTATTGTCATCTTCTCTAAGCACGTGGCAAATTAGGCGTATTAATCATCGATTATATGCAACACATTATGCTTTACAAAACAGCATTATTATGTAAGCAAACTCAACATCAAACATCTTTAGCACTGTGAGGATGGAAAACATTATTACGTTTCCATTCTTTGACACACAGATGACCACAGTCGTGTTAAACTATTACCACTAGACGAGGAAGAAGGTTCGGACTACATCAACGCCAATTACATTCCTGTAAGTCTGAAGTCTATTTAAAGAATGACAACCAATATTAAATGTCTTTAAACATTAGATGCATGTAGATTGAATTGGAATATTATTACATATTCTATATATATTCTGATTAACTACATGACCCTGTAAGAAAATAAATCAATTAGTAGTTATTTTGATCAAACTTGTCATTCCTCCATTTTTAACTTTTCACCATAGATTTTTAGTTGGTTGATTTAAATAACGTCAATTCCCTTTTTCGATTTGAAAATGTTTTGGAAGTGTGACAATGTCCTTGGTATAAACATGAACATTATAATTGCTTAATATCATTATGTCCGCTCAATTAACTCATTTTATTTGCGCTGTATCTAGAACATTTTAATGATTACCTTTTGTTTTAGGGTCATAATTCGAAGCGGGAATACATCGCCACTCAAGGGCCTTTGGTGTGTACTAAGGACGACTTCTGGCGGATGATCTGGGAACAGAATGTCAGTGTTATCGTCATGTTAACGCAGCTGGTAGAGAGAGGAAAGGTACGTGAAAACAGTACACTTACAGTTGATAGAGAGAGAAGGGGGTACATGAAAACAGTACACATACAGTTGATAGAGAGAGGATGATACATGAAAACCAGTACACTTACAGTTGAGAGAGAGAGGAAGGGTACATGAAAACTTACCCACTTACAGTTGATAGAGAGAGGACGGATATAGAGACAGGGTACATGATACGTACATTACAGTGATAGAGAGAGGAAGGGTACTGATAAACAGTACACTCGTTGATAGAGGGAAGGGTAAGTGTATAGAACGTAAAGAGAGAGAGACCAAGTTGATAGCGAAACATTGGTTGGTTGAGTTGGCTATACGTCCGTTAACAGCTAGTCACTTTAATTCAGGACTATCTGTATGTAACGTGCTGGATGTATGGATGTTTCAATGTTTTGGAATATTGCGGTATGTTAGCATTGCGTATGTAAACAATAGTTATGGTTTTCATTGATTTAATTGCGTTACTGATTTATTAAATAAGAAACAACTTTACAAACGACGCTATTTTAAAGATAAAGAAAGATCAAACTAAAAAGTAAACAAAGGTAGTAAATCAATAGCCCTTTGAATCATTTCGCTCACCTTTGAAAACCACGCAATTTGTACGGAACATTCTACTACTCCTTATGAGTGAATGTCCACAATAATATGTATCTTTATCAATATGGACAGAGAAAGTGTGACCAGTACTGGCCTGTGGAGCTGTCCGAACCTGTCATCGTTGGTAATCTCGTCATCCGGATTGAGTCCGAGTTCACTTTACCAGACTACGTCATCCGCGTCATCAGTATAAAGCTGGTATGTATGTCGTCATCATTACGTCACTGATATCATCTGATCAGAAACCTTTGATGGGCGTATAATGAAAAAAACAACATTTTCTT